>NC_072766.1:22043635-22343635 GCF_022539595.1 Amphiprion ocellaris | reverse complement strand
AGAGAAGTTTGTTGTTTTTCCTTGTACTACTAGTACTTCCTTGTACTACTAACCCTAACTGCATAATACTCCAATAATACTATTAATATGAATATGAATATTAATAATGTCCTGCATGATATAATATTCTACTTATCTTGGTTTTTTTCTCATTTCATTTTTACAATAGGAAACTGTCATCGAAAAAACTCTTTAATTCCTCCCCGACTACTACCTAGCATGAGAAATCCATCATGTCGGTGCAGTAACCAGGTAGAGTACAGTGCTACGATGTCGGAGGTGAGGGAACATTAAGCATTAATCCCCACCTGACACTAATACTTGATGTATGATTGACCCTGAAGCAGGACACTGCACATTACAATCTGGGCCATATGGCAAGACATTAGCCCTTCAACCCTCCAGCAGGATAATCTCTCCATTCTGGCAATGCTTTTTCTTCACAGATTTCTTTGCACAATAATTGCATGACAGTATTAACGTATTGGGACAGATTTAGAATGTCCTGCGTCACAGGACAGAGGAGGGGCTTTTGCCAGAGGAAGTAAGGAAGCATAATCTGTGATCAAGGAAGCCATGCACACACCCTGTAGAAGCCTTACAGTATTCACTTTGGTTTCATTTTTACATGTAAGTGCAGAATTTAATATTGAAAGCTTCAAAAAAAAAAAAAGTTATACATCGAGTGAATACGATCTAGAAGACAGCAAAAATCCATGGCATACCAAACCATAATTCTTTCTCCAATTGTATTGGATTGTTTGGATCAATTTCAACCCTTTTTACTTTTGTTTTATACTTTACCGAACATTTACGTGTAGCTGCAAATGCCTATTTATGGAAATGACATGCAGAGATTCATCCAGGCACCACCTCTAAAATAACCTTATTTTCTGAGAACGTTCTGGCAGTTCTAAAATGCACACAGTGGTCCCTGAATATCCAGCAAAGCCAGCTGACTGTCCCCCAAATGCTTTCCACATCCTCCATCCGCAATACTCTCCAATGCGACCCCACCACGCTCTCATCTAGCCACGCCAAAACCGCTGTCACAACCATCCCCCGCCAAACAATACACACACATCATACATCACGGCTACCATTCACACACACACACACACACACACACACACACCACAAACACATGCATACACTCAACACCACTGTCAAGCTTCCCCCAACCCTCCAACCCTGAAACACTAGTCCTTCTCCACTGGAGAGTGGGTGAAACCTCAGCCTTCTCCTCGCCAAACGCCAGCTAGTAATGAACAAATTCACTGCGCATTACTCTGGACTTGATCTCTAGCAAAATAGTGCTGGAACAAACAATTTGGTTTGTCAACACCTTTCTCTGGACTCCTCCATCAATGTCAGGGGTCCAAATTTAAACGGCAAAGTGCATTTGACTGCAGGACCCTGAGCTGATTAGACTTCCCAGCTCAGCGAATTGCTCCAGACAGGACGGCAGCTCTGATTGCTAACCCGGCTTGAAAATAGTCTCCGCTGCCCGGGATTAGCATGAATATTTTGATATAGATCGATAAGCAATCTCCACTCCATAAGAAATGCCAGCAGCCTTCATTTGGCTGATCAAAGGCACATCAGCCAGCGGGCGACAGCTGGCTATTGTTTTTCAGGCCGGGCTGTGTTGAGGGAGCGAAATCCATGGGAGGGATCCACAAGCACGGCTCCCCTACTCTACCCACCTAATCGTGGAAACAATCACTGCTTCACAGGATCCCATCTCCCAGGGATGGACCACTCAAATGAGGAAGGCAGAGGGCCCGACCGCAGGGGGACGGAGTTCATTACTGCTGTGGTCTCAAACCGCTTGGCCACCAGGTGCTGCTGACCCGGAAGTAAAGGCAGGGTCAGCAATCTATCTGTTTACCTTGTCTGCACCTAAAAACGCATTTCATTAGATTAGACACTACACTGGAGAAGGGGTTCCGGTTGATCACTCTTCTTGTGTGCAGCCAGAAGCAAGGATATTTTATATCTTTTTAAATTCAATGGCAGCTACCACGAAGGCAGGCGATTTGGTGCAAAATAAAGCTTTACAGAACTAGATAGCACGTCCAAAAAGCCTTTATACTTAATATCCTAAAAGCTACGTGCACTTACACACCAGCCACTCTCAAATATAAATGTCTGTGTCTTGCATATATTTAACAGCAGGGGCGGCTGGACTGATCACTCCCTTCACAACACTAACCCCACTGATTTGCCAGACCCCATAAAAGGGCGCAGGTGTGACCCAAGCATTTAGCAGTTAACTAGTGTGGAGTGAGACCACACGCCACTGACAGACCAGAGGCTCCCACACGGGACCAATATGGGAGGCTGAAAAAACCAACGGAGGGAATAGTGCACCAATTGTAAATTGCAGGTTTAATTCATTAGGAAGTGTCACTTTATTCCGGGGCAGCCTGAGTAGGCCGATTAAAAAGTGGTAATCAGGATTAATTAGGGGAATATATATGTGAGGATTAGCAGGCCTATCCCCAGCAGCTCTCTCTTCTCTTTCTCTGCTCTTTATTCCTCTATCACCCTCTCCCTGCCTGCTGAGACTTCAGCTCTACTGCCCTCTTTCTCGCATTCTTCTCTAACTGGCTCCTCTATTCACCGGTCTCTCAAACCGTCTTTTTCTCTTTCTCATGGCATTTATGGCTTCTCTTTCAACCTACCGAACACAATTTCTTCTCTTTCACGTACGGAAAATTACAGAGCAATTGCTCAGGCTTTGTTTGACTGTGGTGACACTTTATGATCAATTGTAAGCCTTCCACAAAAAATAACTATGAATTTTTATTCGACTCCATTAGAAAACTATGCAATAGAATATGTATAACACAAGAGTTAATATTGCACCAGTCATATCTTGAAAAAAATGAAGTTACAAAACATTTTCTAAAGTCTTTTTTCTTCACTTCTGCTTGAATTTTAGGCCAGAGCAAGAAAAAGGTCCATCAATGTTGTAGAATAGTATATGCTTAGGTTATGTTCTGCTTGTTATTATAGAAAAACTTCAAAATTTAAACTGTCCCCTCTGTTAAGTCTTCCGGATACAATGCTATCTGCAAACATTGTTCCGAAGTACAACAAAATTTCTTTAAAAAAAAAAAAAAAACATCTGGAAGCAGAGTAAATGAAGCACCTTAAACTTGTGTTTTTTTATCCTACCCCTCCGATTTATTTTTAACACTATTACACAGCTATGACTGGATTTACCTTATTGTGCTTTTGATATTATGTCTGTGCTTACATGTTTTCATTTTTTTCAGTATTATCAGGGGCACCTGAATGAGTGAAAGTGCCCATGCACAATATCTACTTAAATATCAATTTACAGTGTTAATGTTGTTCTTAGTTATTCCTTTATGTATTTGCAACACTAAACAAAATTAATACCTTTCAAGCTGCTGCAGGACAAATGCTGGATAGATGCAGAACAGATGCATAATGGGAGACTTTAACACTAACAACCGCTTGATGTCATCACAAATTTCAGTCAGGCCCCCTCTGGCCAGATTTATTACTGAAATCTTCCAAACTGCTGGTTTATCACAGTGTTTATATTATTACTTCAACATGTTTCAGTTAACATAACCTTGAATCACTGCAGTTCAAGTGCGAGGATGGGCTGTTTTGCTTGCGGTGCAGCCCCATCATTGATGTTAGCAGATGACGCATGCCCTGTTCCTTGGCACAGGCTCAGACCAAATCTTTCATCCTGCTTGCCTCTCAAGTGTGGTCGGGGTGGCCCTTAACATTTGGGCATGAATATAAATCCAACAACTAGTCTTTATTTTGGTTCAATGAGAAAATAATAGCGGGCAGCAGACCTCAGTGGCTTTGTTACATACATGAACTGATAAAATTTGGTATTTGGTCCGAACACTTTGACTTTCAGGTGGCCTCCTTTAAGAACCGAAAGTAAAATACAGACAAGGTCAAAACACACATAAAATGCGTCAAGTGCTGTCTTATAGACTAGTTCACATTCAGGCCTAGATATAATGTGCCACTACGACAGCTAAAGTAATGAGACCACACAAGATGACCACACAAAAACAAAAAAATCTGAGTGCGTGACAAACACTGTCTATGTGCATCTAATACATTTGGAAATTAATCAAAAATAGCAGGTCTTGCACTACATTACATAGATGTTAATGTTAGCTGAACCTAGCCGAGCAGAAACACTTAGACAGGCACTAAACAAGTCAGGAAGTGTCTATTGGATGCAATCAACAGGGATACATTATAAGCAGTTTGGATATTTCCTCCTCATCCAATACTTACAAACACAGTTTACTTCACTGTGCAATTTAATGATTTTTGTAGATCTGAAAACAGGTTTGGGTGAAGCTGAGGACTTAAATAATAGCAGGAGTGGTATTGAACCTCTTCGAAGATCAAATGCAGCTTTCATTAGTTTAGTACAGCGCCGGGGCTCATTGATGACTTGTCAGACAGTCTTCCCTTCAATACGCAGCGAGAGGCTCTAAAAATCATCCTTTTACTGAGCCTTCTCGGCTGTAAATTCAACCCAGCTCAATACTGCTCTCCCCCCTTCTCTCTAAACCTCCATTATTTCTAACCATGGATTAACCCTATGCTGCTGATCAAAAGGAAGCTTCTCCGTGTATCTGCTCAGACCCAGACCCGTCCATCCATTAGCCACTCATAATGAAATCTTCAACTTATTATTATGGAAAAATCCATTGTTTGTCCACAGGTACCATATTTAGCAGGAGAGCATGATCTTCCGGAGGATTAAGGAAATGCTTCAGGGGGTTGTGCTGCTCTTCAGAGGGAATGGAGGGGGGGGGGGGGGGGGGGGGGGGGGGGGGATGTTGGGGATGGGAAAGGGGAGGGCTGAGATTGTTGCCTCACAGAATCAGGGGTCTTATGCACCTTTTGTGGGGTGAGACTGTTTCCAATTAAGACAGCATGAACCACACAATATCACATTGTCACGCAGTAAACAGAGCTCTGCTTCCCACAGAAATAGGATTGCATCCCCTTTAGGGGCTAATGACTGTGTCACTGTCCTATTTTCCTGCACTGTCTGAACAACTTAATACAGACATAACCTGTACAAGCATCAAAGCGTGCTGAACTAGCAAGAGATACTGATCATATTTAGCCAGTGTGTTCAGGAGTTGACCTGTGCATGACTACAATCCTTACTCATTCTCGTTGCATTAGCCTGCCTCCGTGTTTGAAGTGTACTTACAGTAAATATGATACATACACCAGGGCTAAAAGCTTTACATAAAACTGTCTTCAAAGAGCATATTAACCCATCTTTGTTTACAAGAGACAAGTCAGAGAAAAAAGACAATTTGGCACAACGGTCATAAAATGCAGCGCTCCCCCCCTCGCTGGCATACACACACACACACACACACACACACACACACACACACACACACACACACACGCCAGCACACACTCTGCAGACACAACGCAGACACGAGGCTAAATCACTTGGGATGGGAGCATTTAAGACAGAGTGTCACATTTCTATGTAATAAATAGCAGAGATTGATTTGACCTCCCAGCCAGGTCCTGCAGTTTACTCATACACAACTTAAGAAAAATGGAAACTCTCACTCTCTGGGGATCCCTTAGAAGGAAATCAGATAGCCTGTTGTGGGTTTAAGACCGTGACAATCCGGCCGTGTCAATACGGCTCTGCTATCAGGGTCCTACCTCTCTACCAGCTCCTGCAGCAAGATGAGAGGATCAGAGAGAAGCAAGCCCCAAACATCTCCAGCTGTTATCACAGCTCTGCATTCAACGGGGGAGGCGAGGAAGGTCAAAGGGTTTCTCTTACCGTTTCTTTTGCAACAACAGGGCTTTTCTTTGCATTATTCACTAACTGTTAACGACCATCCTCATATTCCAAAAATAACTCTTTTTCCCACCACTTGCTTTGGAGGTCAGAAGTACAACAAAGCCATCGTTCTTTTAAGCAAGTTAACTAAATTAAAAGTCCAGTAAAAAGAAAGGTACAGGCAGTCAACTTTTCAGTGAATTTGCCAAAGATTCATCTTCCACACAATATCTCAGGAGCTGCCCTAAGGGCGGGAAATGAGAGCAGACCAGCAGGTGTAAAGTAAGATCCCAATTTGGAGCATATCACCAGAAGGCAAATGGCTCCTTCCTCGTCTACAGCACATATCTGCAACCTTAAACAGGGGGCGGTGTCTCTGTAACTATTTACAGTGACATAAGGGAAGGAAATTGCGTGAGACACAGTGCAAAAATGTATGTACGTCTGGCACCCAGGTGCAGGACGCAGTTCCTGAAATGCACTGCCACACTGAATATGCTACACTCCATACTTACAGCATTCGACTAATATTTCACAGGTTTAAGCCACACACTTGTGCCTCTCACCTCCTGAGAATAGTGTACAGTTTTGATTTGACAAAGAAGCGCAACAGAGAAAGTGGTCCACCTCAACATGAGCAGAAATACACAGAAGCTGTTCCAAGACAACAACATGTGGTGCCCATAAACCCCACATCCTATTTAGAGTAATTATATTGCTACAGCCACATGAATTATCAATGACGCAACACATAGTGACAACATCTTCAAAACATGTTGGCCACACCAAACAGGAGCAAACCAATTCAGATGTCTCCAGTTGCCTTGACAGGAGTAGTGAACGCTACAGCTGAAGAAGAATAAGAAGAAGAAATAAAGGAGTTACTGGGTATGTACCATGAAAGCTAAACACCTACCAGACATATGCTCCTACCACATTAAATGTTCCCCTACCTTGATTTTTTTTTTTTTTTTTAGTTTTCACCTCCTTAACGGAACACTTACATGTACATCAGCAGAATATGCAACAACACAAAAATAATTGTACTCATGCGAAATGCCAAATGTGTAAACTTTCTGCTATGTGATTGCAGACGGATACAGCTTCATTATTGGGGAAATAAGTGTCTTTCATTTTCAGTGCAGTTTACACACCGTTAGCACTGCAGGAAATGCTGGAATGCTGAGAACACGTTGGCTGCTATTGACTACCCAGCTCCTCTCAGCTCTGCAGAACGGAGGGAAACCAGCCAGTGATGAACGATGGCAGCACAGTCAATGAAAAATCAACTGGGAAGCACAAAGCTCTTAATGCTCAGCCATATTGGCTGCTGACGGGAGCAAATAACATCAGCATAGCACTTACAGAGACCAATCATACATTTCCACCAGCAACGACACAGGTTGTGGACCGCAATAAATTCTTTCCCCTGATTAAACAGTAAATTCTGCATGCCTATCAGGGTCCCATTAAGTGGGGGGCCGCTTTCAAAAACATCATTAATCAAGCGAGAGATATGGCGCGAAATATCAGTCATCGATTGTAACTGCTTATGACAGTTTACACAGCTTTATATCTGCAGGGAGTGCTCGCTGATCTATCAATTACCAGCCGCCTTACTGCATGCTAATTGTGCATTTTCCCCTCTAATGCATTTGCACTGTTATCTTATAGGCTAATGAAACCAAACAAATCAATAAATATAAATTATACATGCAAAGATGTACTGCTGTGAACATAAAGCCTCTAATTAATTGCACTTGATTAATTTATATACTTTAATTATCTCTCCTAGCTGCAGATGGCATAAATATCTGGACAATCTGCTTATTGCTATGTCAGTCATAAAACGGCAGACGCAGTGAAACTATTAGGTGAGGCTAGCTTTGTCACTGGAAAACACACAGTTGCTGACATAAAAAAGCCCTGCCTCTGAATAATTTAAGAGAGCAAATTGCCAGACAATGCAGAGCTCAGGACTGTTATAATTTCTTTGCTGGTTTGTTATGGTGAGCAGTATGTCCACTTTGCATGAGCAGAGCAAAACTCACCACTACATTTTTACCATTCTTTATGTCCTTTCCCTAAATGGTGGGCTTGACACATTTTAGCAATTTCTCTGTTGTGGGAAGTGAAACTCTGCTGGTGCTCATATTTACTGTGCAATATGTGCACAGAACTTCATGCTTTCACACAATTAAGTTTGAACTGAATCACATCGTTGAAAACAGCTCTGACATTTTTAATTTTACTCGTGCTTCCATCAACAGCCAGTGTCTGTGTTTGCAAGTGTGTGCGAAAAGTCATGTGTACTTCTGTTTAAACTCTTTCGTTAATTGGTAAACAGGCTCTAAGCTTTGTTGGCATTCTTCATTTAAACCAATTGCCACGTAGCAACAAGCTAACGAGCTTGTGGAAAAAATCAGGGCATGCACGAGTTTCAGGTCAGTTTCGGGTCAGTTTAAGGGAAGCTGTAGAAAAATAATACCTGCATAGTGATGAAAACATGATGTACAATGATGAAGTGTCATTTCAGGACAATGTTGTATATTTCATTCAGCTCCACTGAAAGGCCACGGTATGATACTGCAATGTACTGCAACAAGCAGAAAGTTAAGAACAAAGTGGAGAATAACTTGCCTTCCAAGGGTGCACGAGGGGAAAGATAGTGAGGCTTCTGGGGGTTTACATCTTGATGCTGCTAATGAGGGTGTTTTTAGTATAATTACCCCAACAGGGTGCTTGGCAGTATAATTACCAGAAAGACATTACAGAGGAACATTAGTGCATCCAGGTACAGTAAATACGTCGAGATACAAGGTGACAGGTCTGCTCTTTTTTTTTTTTTTTTTTTTGAAGCTGGAATCTTTCTAAATAAGCTGTTATGTTTTCCACATGTGCCAAAATATGCCCAGGAAAATTAAGAGTGTCAAATTATCCTTGAAACTTGAACAGCTTCCTTGATGTAATGTACTTTAACGTTCTGAAATGTGGAAGTGTAGAGCGGTTGTATGAAGACTGAAACCTGTAGCGTAGTTGGTCCACTTCTTGGATGTGTGGGGCCCTTTTTGTTAAAAAATGCCAGAGTCAAGTGTGAGTCCAAACAGTCAAGATTTTATTGCTGGGACTCAAACTCCAGCAAATCAGCTACCCACAGTTGAATGTACTTTATGAAGTAAGTGAATACCTGGCAGGGATGTCTAGCACTTTTGTGTAGGCGACTCCAGACATATAGTTTAGACCACATAAATGCCACAATGCCTGTAAAAACACCTGGACTTTTTGGCCCCGACTTCAAACATTGCCTGTGCACTCTATTTACCCTTGCAGACCTTTCATGTGGTCAGGTTGCTCGAAAAAATTATATCATCCCATCAAAGCTGAATGTGTGACGTCTGAAACAAGAATGGAGCTGTTATGTGTACAGGACCTGTAGATGTGAGGATGCAGGTCTGAACTTTCTTACTGTCCAGTACAGGCTGTGTTTAATTGTTATTGTTATGCAAAGTTGCATAAGTGGGTATAAACTAGACGGAAAAAAAACACTTGAAAATAGAGCAAACTGCAGCTGGCATGGGATGTCTGACGCAACACGGATAAACACTTTCTTTTTACGAGAGCTTGAGATACTTAAGTGTTTATATTGTATTGGAAAATGATGGGAACAGCACATCCATGTCATATTCCTGCACATTTAGTGTACTTTGTAATTATACTGACTTTGATTCTACCGCAGCCTCCTGTTTGACCAGACATCCACAACTTCAAGAAATAACCACAAGCATATAAACAGATTTTGCGAATATAGGCACAATTTCTCAGACATTGCGCCTTTACTTTATCTTCCCTCCTCTCTGAGCAGAGACTTTTAATCATCCCGATATGATTTAGTCACTTTTAAACAATAATGATCATGGAAGGAGCGTCATTTGGGACGAGGTGATCAATCAGGAGCTCATTCAGCTTTAATTCATGTAGATGCACACCTAATACTCATTACAAAGATGCAATTTCCAGCCAGTCAACATAGATTAATGGGGAACCATCTCTCCTAGTGTTTCTTTGTGCAGTGCCATGCCTCCTGCAGGATAGATGACTTTCATACAGACAGAACTGGTCGACTGGCTCATTTATTTAATAGACATACTTATGACAAACTGGTTGGCTGACAACATATTCATGAGACAGCAATCAAAATGACACAGAGCAGAGTTTCAGCTTGGTAATTTTATTCTTCTGGTTTGACATAATAACCGGATTTCATATACAAATGCTTCTATCCAAAGTGTTTGTGAGAAAATACACTGCACACATTTGGTAATTTTATCACACTCAGCAACACTTGAATATTTTAGAAAACTGTATGTATTATAAACATTTTATTGTTTTATTTTTTGGGGGATTCAATACGATAGAGTATCCTATTCCTCAGAGAACAACATATTATATTGTTTAATTATTCATCTTTTGATTCAGTGAAAAATAAAGTCTTTGGTTGAAACAGTTTCATCACATTTTTCATTAATTATTTTGTTAACTTTGTTAACTTTGTCCTTTTGGTTATAATAAGTAGCAGTAAATGATTATTGGTATTTCCTTAATGAAAATGAAACCTTAATTAAATAAAAGGGAATAGCATATCACATTGTCTGAAAAGATTATTTAATCAGGATGAAAATCCCTTCACATTCCCCTTCAGTATTTTACACAGTTTCAGTAGAATTTGAAAATATGATTTGCATTTGCTGTCGAGTCACAGAGAAAGAAAAGAGTGCGAAAAGAAAGAAGTGAGAGAAAATGAGCTAAGCAGTGAGAGAACCTGGTATCTTCCAGCCCAGAAAATCTATGAATTGTGCAATTGAACAGACACTTGTAGGCTGAAATCATCATTTTCCTGGTGCAGCCTCTAATTTCCCTCGTATCAGCAAGCGCTGGTGGCATGGCTGAGGGCGGATTACAGCATGGGGAGAGCCTGTGCTGAGGAGCTCCAGGTGGCTGGAGTTAACTGTGCTGCCCTGGGCTATGTCACTGGCTGTGGGTTGGACCAGCATCCCTGTCCATGGCCCTCCCCTTCCTCTTCCCTATATCCTCCTTCTCCCTCAGCATGCCCGGCCATCCATCCTGCATTAATTGGGTTTGGTGCTGGAATCCCCCTCTCACGGCACACGCTCACGTCCAACCGCCAGCCGTAAAGACAAGCATGTTTAGCGCAACAATTATCATAATTGCTGCAGAGCACTCAGCTAAGGGAATAAGCAAATCTGATTAAGGGCCCTTCTGCATGATCAAATATTAATCTGATGTGTCTTCACTCTGACCTGGCTTGGAACATAAGAAGCTCTTATGGTCTTATGCATTAACAGATTTGCACAAGCTGAACTCATAGCAACTAATAATATTGGACGTGCAAGTCAGAGCACTGAAGAAATCTTCTGGGAGTAGAATCCACTTACAATAAAACTAAATAAAAATAGCAAGGGTAATAATAGGACTAAGCTTTATGACAACTCAATTACTTCTAAGTATCATTGAGGGTACACACCTACTCGTCAAAATTCTCAGAACACTTGTTGGACTGAACTGAATTCAACAAGCGGCTTTAAATTATCTATTAAGCCGTACTTAAAAATCTACAATATGCAAGCAGCCCCAGAGATACAAACACACAGAGAAGCACCTATATCATTAGAATGAGAGTAGTCTTTTTATTTTTTGAAAAATTATCTAACAGTGCAAATGTAGATACCTAGACAGCTAGACAGAAGTGAGAAAATATTTTTTAAAAGAACATTTCATCCCTTTTAATTTCACAATGACATTTTAATACAGTGACACAATGCGGTATTTTTCATGAATGATTTATTTAAATAAACTCTGAATGTATTTTTACAGAGAACACTAAAATGTTATGTTTAGCTTCATATTTTAAGAATTATAATATAGCTAGAGTTATTTGCAGGAAATTAGATTTACAAAATGCGAACACAGTGTAAGGAGGAAATGAAAATGAAATTGCTGCTCCCTCAAGATGCTGCTTTTCAGAAACGGTGGCTGGAAACACCAATAAAACAAACACAACTTGAAATGTTTCTGCCAAAAGACTGAATCACTGTCATAAAGTGTGTTTGTGCAGATTATACGAAGCGTTGCAATTTCAATTTTATTTATTTTCTTTTGCAAAATCTAACACATCAGTGAACATATCAGTGGTTCTGCACTATCTGTGAAGTCCACCGGGCTCATCAGATTTAACTTACCAGCCTACAGTCAAGAGTAGAGAGCAAGCAATAAACAAGATGGCTATGAACCAGACAGCAACTGGCAGTTTAAAGGAGATTAGAAAGATATTAAATCAACACAAATACCCTGTATTTAACAACACAAAACAGCTTGTAAGAATCATTGGATTATGAATCTGGATTACATCTCTAGCCCTCATGGCTGAGAGACTGGCTATGGGGAGGAGGGGGGGACTCCAGATGACCTAATCTACTTACAAAGCATATTTAGCTCACTATGATTTATACATAAGATAAGGCTTATTCCAAGGTCAAATCTTAATTCAAAACATATTGTTTACTCGGTTGCCCATTACTACAACAGATGTCACTGCTACCCGCTGCTCCTCTCCAAATAAATACATTTCAGTATGAAAGGAAACCAGTGGAACTATGAGATGCTGTGTGTGTAAAGAATGTCCAGCTGAATGATGCAAACCACACAACACACCCAATAACATCAATATATACAGTATAGTACAGGATATTATACACAATATTACACTAGACCAGTGATGGTCAACCTTTAGAACACTAAGTGAGGGCTGCAAAATCGAAACGTTAAACTTAATAACATAAACTGACTTGTGGGAATTTCCACCCAGGTTCTGATTAGATTCCTAATTAATTATACAAACTTTATGACTAAGAAAAGTAAAGGCTCTCATGGTGGTTAATCAAATTTTATGCATGCACTCATAACAGCTCTGGCTTTGAGGAATTCAGTATGCTCTACATGCTGAGATCTTCACAGCATTAGTGTTTTATCAAGTGTGTAAGTATCTGAGTAGCAAAATAGAAATTTAGTTTTATCTACTTTTTATTACTGAATTTCTCAAGTGATACACAGTAATCCACTGACGCCACACATTTAATTTAGAGCATAGTTCTGTGAAACAAGTCTAAGACTGTGAGAATGATCCTTCCTGACTAATATGAGATTAACCCAGATGCTTTGCACAGGAATAAAAACATGCTCACTGCTAGCTTGATGAAAGATGCATAAAAATATAATATACTGATAACAATGCATGGTTCTATATAGTTACAATTTTTAAAAAAGTTAGATTTTGTACAATTTCTAACTATTTTGGGGTGGTGGGTGAACTATATTGAAGCCGCCGGCGACTGTTTAAGGCCAATTTAAGAGTATTGCTAAAACCCTGGATACAGGGAGGTCTTTGCTGTGGTGGATACCAGAGCAATTTGAGGGAACTCACACATATACGAGGAGATCATGTAAACACAGAGACTGATGCAGGTTTATACCTGGCAGAATACAATTTACTTATAAGCTAATCTGCTGGCAGAGCTGTAATACTGCTGGAACATAAAAATGCTTTTATATATAAAAAAAAAAAATCACACAGACTTAAGAAAAAGGAAAAAAAATTAAAAATAGGATAACCACAGACAAATTTTGAGATGAAAACACTGCAGCATTTGAAATGTATCTATCTATCTATCTATCTATCTATCTATCTATCTATCTATCTATCTATCTATCTATCTAAAGGAATAGATTTTAGAATAAAACAATATATAATCACAACATTATTTTTCAATACTTATTACATATGGAAGGGATGTATACTGTAGATGATGAGTTGGACTATTTCTGTGTCTCTGCTGTGGCAGCAGGACATATTGACTGCAGTGACAGACTTGATTTGCTCACCTACTACAACACTGACCAACAAACACGCAGAGCCGCTACTGCAGCTGGACAAAACAATTCCTAAGACACATTTAGAACTTGTAGAATTAACTCAGAATGACACCACTGGTATGTAGAATTTACGTTTAAATTAATATATTTAACATAACAACCACAGTTAACAGTTTAATCTTCACTCTCCATTATCTGTGCTTGAGAGATCTATTAACCACGGTAACAAAAGTGATGCTTTACACTCTGTTAATGGTTTAGCCAATCAAAACAAGTGAAAAAGTATGACAATATTTAACTGTTTTCCTGTCTTAATTAGCAGTGGTTTGAGTGTGGTAGCATAATGCATGCAGTTGTTTTGAAAATGAAAATGATGCACTTGATAGAGGCATAACTCCTTAATTTCAATTTATGCTGTTCTTTGCCTCTGACTGTCTGGTATATTTTAATTTAAGTATAAGAAAATACCACAGAGTTTTGTAAATATAAATTAGTGCAATTTAAAGAAATGTTTGTCTGTTTTTGATGATGAATACTTCAATTGTGACACAAAAAGTGACATAAAACTAAGTTGGGAGCTGATATTCAATTTACAAAATACTGAAAATCTGTCTTCCTCTGTAAGTAGAGCGAGCCCTTCTACTGTCAGTGTCAGTAGTAGTACTGCGGTCAATCCACAGCCCAATCTAAACACTGAAATGGAAGGGAAGATTGAGTATTTTCATGGCACGCTGTATTGCACCCTGACGCCACAGACTGACCAGGGTTGGACTGGCCACAGCTCATCTGCCTGCATGGGAGAAGGAATCGGTAATCCTTGCTGGATGCTCGAGGAAGAGCAACAGATCCGAGGCAGAGTATACTTTCTTAACCACGTGTGAGCATATGTCAACAGAAGACTGCTTCTCTGCTGTCTATGTATGTCTCTTGCTCTGTCCTCACACACAATTGGATTATAGCAGTACCCCTCTAATTCTGAACAGCTCCCAAAGATTTAATATGCTGCTGGAATTTGATATGTGTCTTAATTTGGAGCCTCATGACATGCAACTTGTGACCTGTTGAAACTGTCATTAACTCTTTGAGAGCATATTAATGTTTTTGGATATAAGCGAAGATTTGTAAAGTTATATTTGTTGTAGTTTTAAATTACAAAAAATAAAAAAGAAACTAAACTTTAAAAAACTAATTGTAAATACCACAGTGTTAAAAAACGGATTACTTAAGGTTGTTATATTGGAGAGTAAACTAAATGGTTGTAAAAAAGATTTAGGGGTTGAAATACTCATTAATATTTATTGTCTTTGGGTGACACACCGGTTTTTAGTGATGTGTCAATATGGCTACAAAATCCTACAAACCAACAGAGCCAGAACATTACGAAAACATTTAAATATGAGTTTAACAAGCTCCTAATTTCAAATGCATAGTTTCATAATGTGAATGTTTCCTTCAAATATATTCAGAACACATATTACATGAAATTACCATTTTGTGGTGAAATAACCTATTATTGCCTGTTAAATAATTTTACCACAATTGTTTAATTCATTAAATATTTAATTAATTAAAAAATTGCAAATAAATTAGAAAATATTAGTTTATAAAATACTGCGATTATGCTGGCTTCCTGTGAGATGTGAATGTGTATAAATCACACGCTCACAATAATGTGTTCTTTATTCCTTCCCATGCATTCATTGCTGCCACATGTGATTTTCCTCATAGTACTGCAACTTTAAAGACAGAACAAATATAACGGGGTGTGGCTTTGACTCATTTTTAAAAAACATGGCATTAAGAGTGAAATAAATTACATTAATTATTTCTGCCTATTAAATTATTCTTAATATTGCTTTGTTCATATTTAACTCTGTAAACAGTGGAGTTGTGCTGCTACAAGTGGCTGAGGTTTATTTCCACTTTGGTGCACATGGAGCCCAGGCAGGTGCACGAAGCCCACCGTGGGGTATCAGGTATCCCCTTGGCCTGGGCCTCTCCCATTTGTCATGGTGAATGAGTGGTCTGCCTGACTGCACTTTCTCATTCCATTTCCTCCCAGGCTGCGCTGAGGCCCTACCACCCACTGTACGCCGTCATTTCTTTAACCCCTTTTCCATTCACATGAAGTGTGGGCAATAATGCTCTCTCACATTCCTCCTTTCAATAGCTTACACGCCACAGTCCCCCACCTCTACCCCCTCCACAAACTCACTGCGTGCGCACACACACACACACACACACACACACACACACACACACACACACACACACACACACACACACACACACACACACACACACACACACACACACACACACACACACACACACACACACACACACACACACACACACACACACACACACACACCTCTCATCTCCTGGTCAGCCTACACCTCCCCTAATGGTGTGAAAAGCAAACGTTATCCGTTTGACAAGTCGCAGGTGTTTTACAAAAACAGTGACTGAGTAATAATAACAACAATAATAAATAATTGCAAGTACCCTGAAGTTAAAAAAGAAGGAAAACAATTAAAATATTTTTTTCAAATATAATCAGCAGTGATATCAACATAACCTTTTCTTCGACTAGAAACAACAAGGCCCTGGCAGATGCTCATAAGCTCAATGATTAACTTCTTTACAAGAACTCCAGCATGTGCTCTCCTCACCCTTTCCTCTCAGTCCACTTATAGAAAAAGATGTTAGTGCTGCTCTTACTTACGTCCATAATGCCTCAACACCATCCATACCAGCTGTGATATTTGGCCCAGCCATCCTACCCATCAGTAAAAGCCCCAACACTGAGCCCATCGGCACCCTCTCTGCAACTGTAAGAGGCAACTGGAATGGAAAACATTGTCTGTTCCTACTCAACAAGGGGGGGAAAAAAAAGCTAGAGCACAAGTAAGGGTAATTGCAGAACACCCTGAGCTCATCCTATAAAGAAACTTTGCTTCTTTCCTTTTTTTTCCTGCAAAAAGCAAACCAGGAAATCTCCACTTATTTCAACAAACATTTGCTTCAACTCAGGAACTAAGCCGGACTTTTTTTCCCCTCTCTTTTAAAAGTGTGCTGCATGTCTGTGGATGACCGGCAGAGCTTATGTTGTCCAGCTTCACCACACTCAGTGTGAAGAGATTGCAGCACCATCTGCTGGCAACATGAGAGTCAAAGACAATAAGAGACGCAAGCAGCATAAAGGGTTTTTTATGAGAAACTTGCAGAAAGATGAGTCTAGACTATGTGTGTTCCATTCAGTACTCAGTTTGGTCACTCATTCTGTATGTATTCATGTTACTGTTTGGTACTTTGGCTAAAAACACAGATATATCTGAAAAAGTAAGACCCAAACAGGGGGAACAAGTACTGTATGTCAGCACTGTGTTTCAACTTTAAATTACAAATTGCGAACTTGCCAAGGTAAAAGTTCATGGTGGCCTCTTCCCCACATCACATTCATAACTCTGACTACGAGACATATAAACAACCTTTTTCGTTCTTGCACTCATTTCCTTCCGTGGATCCCTTGGACAACTAATAACGAGTTAATCAGCCTGATTGCACATTCATCACTGTGATCTGTTTTTTTCCTTTTTTTTCAGCTGACGAGGGGAACCATGTTTTACTTGGGAAATGAAATATTTAGTGACCTGCTCCTTTTGGCCTTACACTGGAGACAGAGGCCCTACAGCTGAGTAAACAGCAGGGTTGTATAGTGGACAGGTAACAACTAGTGCCCACTCTCGTCAGCGCTGACCAGTATAACCACTGCTACCCAGGACACCCACGTCATCGTTCAGAATTAAAACATGGATTTATTTTTTACTTTCTTCACAAACGATACAGAAAATTCACTTATTTTTGAATTCATCATTAGAATACTAAGTAAATGTTAACAGGAGAAGCAACATTTGCCATTTTTTGAGTTAGCTTAGCTCTTGAATCAACAGCTTCAGAGGCAGAAAAGACCTGCAATTAATGAGCGCTTCACGAGATAAAAATGACTTTTTTTGATAAAATATAGTCATTTTGGTCCTTTAAGCTGGTCTTGTTTAACTTTTATTTCAGCTTTAGCTCTTAACATTCTTTACCGATGGACTTTAAGAAATACTGCACAATTTTTATCCTTATAAGTCCATCTGTTGTACTCATGATTGGTCAACAAATATATAAATTTGTAATAGTCGTGTACTAAGTTCCTTAGCACTGACAGACCTGCAGAACATTAAAAAGATTCTACTGTAGTCTTTTCAGTAAACCCACATCTCATCATCACAACCAAAGGAGAATTTGTGCCTTTCCTTTGGGTCTTTTCAGCTAGCTTCAAAGACTGATATGAAAACCATCAAGAGTGAACAGCTCCAGAGAAAGTCTGGAATTGAAGACAATTAGTATATTTGAGAGAAAAGGGGGAGGATTATGCAAATGTACATTCAAAGCTAGGAAGATCTCCAAATGTATTTTTTGTTGCAGCAGGGCTCAACCAGTCACTAAATGGCAAACCTCAGAGATGTGTGAGGATCTGTTGTTCAGGCAATGTTTGTATCACTGACTCACTGCACAGACAGAATTTATGAGACAGTAAATACATCAAAGCCACCAGAAGCATTGACGCATGTTAATCCTGCGGTGGCTGAATTCTAACATGTAGTGCTTCTGCATTATATCATCACACAATCAAGGAGGCAGAATTGTGTATTTTAAGGAACAAAGCTTCAATCCGATATTTATCACAATCTGTACAGATAACGCCTCAAAGCATTTTCAGAATTAAAGATGGCAGTGCACAACTCAGGACTGTTGTAAATGTGGAATGAGATAACACATTTCTTTTCCCATATGTTCAAAGTCTCTGTTTTGCTAAACATCACTCATTTATGTATGAAATCAGTTGTGAGCTACACCTGAGGGCACAATGTATAACATGAAGGTGTTAAATGTGGCACTTTGATCATCAGAGGTCCTGTTTACAAGCGCTTCTTCTGGGGGCTCGTTTAATTGACTCTTACAGAAACAACCAAACACATACAACTGAGTTATAAGCAGCAAAAACAAAATTCATTATGACTACTATCTTAAGCATCTGTGTTCAATTAAGAACGGAGGATTGATGAAGATAGATTGGTTGTGCCTGATCAAGGTCTATTGAATTCTCACCTCTCAGCCATCCTCAAATGACCAGTCAGCACTAATGCATCCATATTGTGTCTATAAGTGTGAATTGATTTATATTGCTGCAAAGCATCCCCAAGACATTGAAAAAGCACCATTGGAACCCAATACCAATTATATATGTTTGTTTCTGAGGAAATGGCCACTCAGTACATTGGATCAATGTGGACATCAAAGGTCAGAGCAATACATTTCTGCTGAAAAGTTAGTGTGCCATCAAGCAGCTCATCTGCTAGCCACCTACCTTTTCTTGACTACAAGTGAGGTGCAATAAAGACAGACAGGTAGTTATACATAGGTGATGGTTTCTAATGTGCACTCCACTCCTTTCCCAGTTTTCAAATTAGAGCGCTAGTGCAGTAAATATGCGCAAGTCTGCTAAAGCCTACTTTTACACCCATACAGTAAAATGCTGGTGTACACAGATATTATTAGAGTAAATGGAAGCAAAGCAGACCATGTCTGAGCCTGGCCTGAATGGGAGGCTTTGATAATGAGGCGATAATAATGGCTGGTGTCAGTAGTCATGCCCACGGAGCTCTAAACTCACAGTACTGTAATCCTCCCCATAGGAGCAGAGCCTATCGATATTCATATGCAAATCTAATTAAAGGCCATATTAATTACCCAGGCCTGAATGCTCCTGCTGAAACTAACACCTGGCAAGCCTGCAGAGAGGATATCCTTATGCAAGCATGCCTTATGGATTGTTTTTTCCCTTTTACTGCTCACGTCTCTGAGGACCTTTTGAATCCATATTAATTTCCTCTCTGGCAGTTATGTGGGCAGGGTATGAACTGTGCTATTTCACTTTTAATCTGTCAGTAATTTAGTAATGTGTAAACTAATTATGCGGCAATATTAATGTAATTGGTTCTGGGAGCTGTTCAAAAAAATCAATATGTTTGCAGAGAATGCAGTAAATTGCATTGGGTTATTATAATCATGTGTCAAGAGCTGATTATGTTATGAAACTAAAAAGTAGATGTCAGCCACAGGTCAATACAACCGAGCTCCATAAAATCTACGCCTGTCCGTTCATTAATGTGAAAGCAGTCAGTGAGCACCATCCCCGCTTCCTCCCCTACTTCTACACATGACTTTCAACTTCCTATACATATGATAGAGTGCTAAGGTATATTAAATAGAGTGCAATACAGTAAAGCAGTTTCTTTACATGAGACAAAACAGACAAACAGGCGCGTTTACAAAGTAATTGCAAGATAATGTCCTCTTGAAAAGTATTTTTACCATCTGCAAATACCAAAACAGAACCACTGTTGTGTGATATTTTAAACTAACATGAGAAATTTGCATTCCAACATAATGTCTATGACTCACTCATTACAAAACTCAAACTTATAACCCGAGCTGACATGAAATGGATTGCAGAGAAAATATTGCAGATGATGCACAGCAAAATTTTAAAAAGTCATACACACAAAAGAAAAAAATGTCAGTGCATCTCGATGAGAAAGCAGAGACTGTCGACTAATTCTGTCTGATGTTTGTATCCACAGTGAACTCACTAGGAGGGAAAAAGTTAAGACAAAGAATTACTCTGGACTGCCAAATTCACCGGGTCATAAAGTCCCAGATGATACACAGGTTGCCTGTAACAGAAAAAAGGCTAAGATAATTAGGAAATCAGTTCCTATAAACAGATAAAACACAACAGTTTAAAAGTTTACACAAATGGAAACGGATTACCATTTCCATTCGCGATAAACACGATACTTTGTAGTTTGACGAGACTGGCACAGAATACTGTGAGACTGAATGATGTCTTAACACAGCTCTGAGTGAGCTGACTTACTCTGGTAGCAATTAGAGCTGTCAAGGGTTATGATTGATAGCCTTTGTTTACAGTGTTTAAAAGGGGAGACAGATTTCAAAACATCATTTTGGGCTACACATAAATAATTGGGTTAAACTTGAATGCTAATCCAGAGTAAAGACTTTTGCAGTTGCCCCAAAAGGTTCAATAATCAAACAGCAATAACATTTCCCATCTTTACCATGAAATTATGTCCGTTTTATATACCCGCTCATACATCTTAACTTGACAGGTTTCAGCCAACTGTGACAATTACTGGAGGCAGATACAGGAGTGGTTTGGACTTTCCTCTTGTGAAAATGATTAAAATACAACATCTTGAAAACAGAGTATATGCATTTTTAAGTGCACGCAATACGTAATCTTACGAAAGCACAATTTCCAAACTGTTAAATGTTTTCAAATAGGGACACGGGAGGAAAATTTAAGTTAACATGTAAACCAAATCCGTGCAAATCTACTTTGCTTCAGATTCTGTTTCACATGCCAGATATGTTACTTTGAGAAATGTCTGGGAGCAACATTTTTTCTTGGCTTTCCCTGTATGAAAACAAACCAACTGTTTGTAAAATGTCCGCCTCCCTGTCTGATACATCTCAGGCATGTTTGGCCGACACTGGAGTCAATGAGTCGATTGAAGCTTGTATTCCACAGTGAAGGCATTTAGATGAGACTCAGACCCAACGAGGAGCACATCTTTCTGACTGCAGTACTGGATTTATGCCGCTCTATAGCTGGCAAAAAGCTTTGAGATTCCCCCATTTCAGGTCCTCTGATATGCAGCCAGGGTTTTTTAAATGCCCTCTTAAAAGTTTGATAAATTGTCTGTTTCACAATTTATGGAACTGTTCATTAATAATATCTAAAAGTGGTCTTCTTCAGGAAATGGAATTAGACAAACACCACATATACACCGCATATCTTGTGAAACAGAGACTTTGAAATACACACAGTGTTCTTGTCCTCCTTGGGAAAAAGCAACACCTGTTTTTCTGAACCAAGCAGCATTAGTGACTTTTTTTCTGACAGGATCCCCAGTGCTTCTCATAGGTCCTGAGTGGCTTGGCTGCAGGTGAGCCAGGACTACTGAAACATCCTTTCACTCCCAAATCACACTAAACCTCTCTCCTGTTTAACAAATTGCCTGAACCACAGAATTCCTTGTCTGGGGAAGGCTTGATCAAGCTTTGAAGTCTGCAGGTCAGTGTAAGGCCAGCATTTGAAGTCACTGCTGAGGTTGGACTGAGCTGCTTTCTTCTGGTAAAAGCACAAGAATACACCGTGAGCGAAGGCACAGGCAAACTACTCCATTCATTTACTTACTTTAACATAGTTTTTCCCAAATTAATCAACATCTTAGCAATTCCATGCTTTACAGAAAATGTGCAGACAACTCTAAAGGTCACAAGTCATTTTTCTATATAATTTCCAGGCGAATTTGAAGTGTATTTTGTTTTATAAAAAAAGGAAAAGGAAAATGCTATTTAGGCTTGTTTCCATTAACTGCTTCACAGGGAATAAACTTGGCTATGTAATGTCGTCAGAAGCTGGTGCTCTTGGCTATGTTACAGATGGTTATAATAAGCAGAGTAGAAGAAGTCACAAGCAAAACTAGTTGTTTGCCAACCACTAAAAACCTTAAAAAAATGTTTTCAATCAGGCAAACTGATTTATTGTTTCATGTCAGTATGCATCAGCCATGCAACATTTTGAAAGGAGGAAAAGATAGTGAAAGAAGCGGAAACAGCTGTTGAGTTAAGCAAGTTAACTGCTTGCTATGTGAGATATTATTCAAAAATGTTGTTTCTATTTGCCAATATGCACATTAACTCTTTTGAAAAAGTCAAAACCCACCTAAATTGAGCATGAAAATGTAAAATAGGGATTTTATAAAATAGATTTTTTCTGTTTCCGGTAATGCTTTGTAATGCGATACTTCAAAATGCACACAAGAACATGTAGTGGAAAGACAGCTACTGCTAAGGAGGGTTTTTAAATCTTCTGAGTTAACCTCAGTGACAGTAAAGGTAGTGTGATTACATCTGAAACCTTGAGATCAGGCACAAGCAATGACGAACCGATAAAATTATATTTTTAGACGTCTTTTTTAAACAACTATGAGAGCAGACTTATCAGTTAATATAAATGCCAAATTCAAGCCATTGCTGAAGAGCAGGACTGCACATCATCAAGTCCCACTGCGACCACGTCTAATGAAACACCTTTCAGTGAGATGCTTAACCCTGTCTGCCCTTTACTATCTGGCTGTTATTGTTTCAGGTCAGTGATTAAAAAAGTCAGACATCATATAATAAAACTTTCTATTAGATAAATATTTGTGCAATGATATATAACTAACCAAACTAAATGTGGATTACAGATGCAGCCCACACACAAGGTAAATGTTTTCTATCTCACGATGACAAATGTGCTGAAGCCACCCGAGTAACAGTCACAAGGCAAGGGTTGTCTAAGCCACTTACTCTCTCACTGGTTGCTGGGCATGGAGTCCCTGGGTGAATGATTCGCTTATGGCAGAGCTGGTCAAGCAGAGAATGATTCGTGAGAGCTAGGGTCGCAGGCAGATGATGAGGCTAATTAGTCTTGCTTTGCACTCTCCTCGCTAATTATTTGCCTCTATAATTATGCCCTTAATACCACCCCACCCTCCTGACCCGATGTTGCCCATCTCGATATCCGGCTTGTAACTAAAGATACAGGCCACAGATGTGTAGGAGGGAACGAGGTTGCAAAAATGGAATCATGTAGTTTTATCTGTGACAGCTGTCGTAGGAATGGTGAATTATCTCTTTGCACTACTCTGACCCTGCACCCTCCTGCGACCACTGGCTACGATAAAGTGCTTAAAATGCTCTTCTTCGCACAACATCCCTTACAGCAGGAAATCGCACAGAGAAGTGGAAGGATGGGAATCATTAAGTGGCTCATTAATTCTACATAATCAGTCTTTCAGACACTTTTCTGACACTTCCTCTGTGTGCTTCATACTGTTAACAAGCCAACTTGCATGAGCTTGGCAGAGACTGCAGCAGCAGCTTCAGATGGTGGTTGGGTACTCAACATGAGAGAAGTGAGACAGCAATAGGCAGTCCAAGAGGCAGAAGATAAAAAAGCAGGAGTAGTAGGAGAAGGCAGGTTGCAGACCCCTGGGCTCAAACAGAGCTAGATTTACCCTTATGTGCTAGTCTGCAGGAGCCATCGTCATTGATCGTGGCTGCAGAGCCATGGAAGCCGCCATTTAGGCTGCAGCAATACAACTTTGATGGTATTGATTGATGAGGCTGGTCCTGTTAATATTATTTATGGTGGGGGGGTACACAGCTCTCTGGCAGAGTAAGCGCCCCCCCATAATAAGTGGTAATTGATGGCATGGGAGGCCAAGGCTCCCTCACCCTGCCTCCCCCTACTCACTGACCCCAGCCCTGTGAAAGTCAGACGGATTGCCTCTAACACAGTTATGATTGATATTATCAGATTACATAACCCGCTACAGAAGCCTTGTGGGCCCACTCAAGTGGGCACATTGATTTTTGATTAGGACGCCACTCAACACATCT
This sequence comes from Amphiprion ocellaris, assembly GCF_022539595.1. Lineage (NCBI taxonomy): Eukaryota > Metazoa > Chordata > Actinopteri > Pomacentridae > Amphiprion > Amphiprion ocellaris. The sequence continues at coordinate 22,319,250 of NC_072766.1, read as the reverse complement.
TGGAAGGAGCCGGGAAAATATATCCTGCAGATCCGGCTGCTGTTCTAGATTCCTAAAGGGGTGTTTCACATTATATCAGTTGATCCAGACTCCTGGCTGATACAGAATTATCAGCGATGAGCATCACAATTATGGTGTTATTCTGATTGAAATGTGCAGAAGGGAATATTTTTATTCAAATTCTTACATATATTGACCTGAAAAACTAGGAAACTGGGGTTTGGCAGAGCAGAGATCACTATAATAGAAATTTGTGTTACATTGTTTTAGATTTTTATTATGTCACTTAACTTCTTATTGCAGTTAAACTCACACGAGATTTGACCTTGTAATTAAATTACTATTTTTTTGTGTAGAGAGAATATGGGGCTCAGAACAGCATTTGTAAAAATCACTTTTACTGTGTTTGCATTAGGTTAAAACACGGCTTATGTGACCAGTTTGTGTGGTCAGTATTTGAAAGACCATTTCACAAAAGAGAAAAAATAGCCTTTCTTCTTTGAATAATAATTAATACAGAATTACAGTTAAGCATCCTTAATTTAACAATATACTTCAGGATATAGAACAGAGGTAGCTTTCTAAAAGTACTTGTGCTGTAAATGGCTCAACTGTTGCGTGACCATGTTTGGAGTTCTACCCCCAAAAGATTTGCTCAATTACTGCAGACAGATGGACGACATCCAGCCGATCTCAATGGCTTTCTGTGAGTGAGATGCAATTTTCATTTGCAGCTTGCAGTGAGATGAAATCAAAATTTGTATAGAAAACATATTAGTGTTTCCCTTGGGGTTTGTCACAGTTTGCACTTGCACATGGTGTTAAGGTGATGGTCAAGAGAGGGGCATATGTGTACCTGAGAATGTGTGATGAAGGCTGTGATTAATGTCTCCTCATGACTTTTTTGACACCTCTGGCGTAATGGCTCCTTATTTTAGAAATGGCCAATTATCATTTCATTTCACTTAAGAATTTTGTCGTTGCCATTTTTTCCTTACTGGCAGGGTCACATTCAGCTTGCATGAGAGCTGCCTGCTATGTGGAATCATTAATTTTCAGTCTGATGGCAATTGAATACAGACAGCAAAGAAATATCAGTGAGGCAGCTGTGTGAAGTGACCTCTGGCTGACCAGAAGGAGAAGGAACAAGGAAGGAGTTATGTAGCTGGGAAATACATCTTAACGCAGAGGCAGAGGTACACACCACTGTATGAACAGCACTGCTTATTCAAAACCACAATATTTCCAGATTCTACAAGGGTGACGTGAAATGAAAATAGCACAACGCTAAAGAAAACCAGTTGAGTTATTTTAGTGAAATGGCTGATGTTGGTTGTGAACGCTCTTTTGCCTCATAACTCAATACAATTCAATATGTTAAGAAAAAGAAATCAACAAGGTGTGATATAATCTCAACATTTATTAAATATGCTGGATTTCCGTTGGTGTTTTAAACTGTCTGGAAAAATCCTTAATTTCCTTATGTTATGACAGAGAATATTTAATATGCTTGTGTTATTTTGTCTATATTTTTGTCCATACAGATGAATGCTGCAATAAAAACAGAATACTGACAGTGCTGCCTCCATTCCAGCCACAGGAAGCACCAATGAGAACCCCTGCCTGTGCTGGTTGGACTTGGTCAATAAATTACAAGATGAATTAGAACAGACTTATAAATATGATAATAATAAATTGTTCCCTCTGTGCACTTCCTCATTGTTTTATTGCATGTGTGGGCAATCTTCCAGACAGAGCTGAATTGATTCGTTTAATGATCTGCAGTCCCTCCAACGCTTTTCCCTCATTCTCTAACAGCCTGCCTCTAACCCCTCAGCATAAATGCCCTAACCCCCTGCCTCTTTATCCCACCCTCACCCTCATCAGCACAGAGTAAAGCTGTGAATATGAACATTATGAGCTTTGGGTTCAAAACTTAATGGTTCACAAATCAGCCACTATGGATTTCCTGCTACTCCAATCAATAGCTGCTGGAAGGGGGTCATGATTTCCAGCTTTCAGATATACTCCTGCTTCTAATTCATATCAGTGAGTTAAAACTGGCACCGTTGAGTTGGAATAATTGGATGTCATCGAAAAAAGAAAGCTTTTTAAAGCGGACTGTATTGTGAAGTCCTAACTTTAATCCTTTAATTTTCTTTCAGTGTGTAATATGGCAATGCATTTAGCGCACATGTGCCTCTTACTAGATGTATGTTTACTACTTCAAATTTGCAGTAGGTTTTTAACTATAGTAGGTGCCCTTTACACTTCTCCAACACATGTTTAATTATTTGTTTGTTGTTTTAATCCATTACTAGCAAGTCACAGATAACTATATTTGCAAATTCACTTGTCAAAATTTTTTACATGCAGTACCTCTTGAATATTACCTCTTGCTTCAAAGATATAAAGGAACCAGTGAGTTCTCAGAACAGTAGCATCATTTTACACACACTAGTTGCCAATTTGTCCATGTGAACTATGTTGCCATCTCTGTTTTCCTAGTTTGAGAGCAGAACTAACAAGTACTGCTGATTGTCTTTACTTAATGTTTGTAGGGGATTCAACTTGGCGTATAGTACAGTGATCATGTTATATCAACTGATTTGAAATCCACATCAAATCAATCACTGTGGCATGCAGGTCACTTATCGTAAGAGTAGTTTTTAAAAACATTTCTTTCTGTGCCACTATCTAAAGACTAATTTACTTTATCTAACCAGCATTACAGAATTTTTGTTTTCAGATAAAACACGAGTTGTAAACTATATTTAAACTATTAGAAACTAAAAAAAAAAAAAACTCTGCCTACTGTAACAAAAATTATTTAAGCTGTTTCAACATTTTTTAATTTTGTTTTAATTAAAGCAACATTGACTACTATTACAACTGGTACAACTTGTTAAACTGCTACAATTGCAGAATGTACAATACATACAAACTTACTAGACATCACCAGTACAACTTATAACAAAGCTCAACTGACTACATTATCCATTCCTGCCAAAAGTGTGTGAACATGACCCAAGTGTTCCCAGCATGACTTGGAGTCCTCGTCCATACAGAAGACCTCGCCATGATGGCCAAACAGCAAAGAGAAACACAGGGCTGTTCACTACAGGACGGCCTCACATGATTAATGACCTCCAATTAGGGCCTGGATGGCAGGTTTCATGGGCTCCTACTGCCCACACCGCCCCCAACCAATGGTAATCTCTCTCAGGCATGCCTCAGCAGCTCAACTCTCTTACATCAACAACATCCCAAACTAGGACAAGACGCTCCGCTGTCCACATGGGATGGTGCCCGGCATTACTCTCCACTCCGGATGATATCATTTAGTTTCAGTGGGTTACTAAGCCAAGCTTAGTCACATTCAGGATGTTTGGAGTGGTTTGTTATATCTTTTAGAGGAAGAGTGGTTTGCTCCTTTATTTTCATTTGTTTGTGTCAGAAAAACTGTTCGGGGCTTTTGAAATTTGCCGCGCACTTTATACTTTTAAATCAGGGTGACGAACCTGTCCAGATCTGCTCATAGTCCTGTATTTGGTAACACAAGGGCTAGAGGGATTTCATATGGAGACTTCAAGAACTAGGAATGGTCATCTTGGGCCGTTTGTCATTTGCCCATAACAAATTTCCATAGCAAACCTTCTATTCAGTGTGGGGTGGTAGAACCAGCATCGTAAACCCCATCTGAAATACACAGTAGATCAGTTCATACACTGAAGGCACTTTTGGGAGCTCAGCTGGGACAACGTAAGTGAGAGAATAGAACTTGCTTCAAAATCACACAATTAAAATACAAGCCTCCTTGGTAAAGATTACAGTGAAATTGTTTTAATCTGCAACACTATTTGAATTAAATGCACTAATCTTTTGTAGGATATTAATTGTATTGATTTTGTTTCAGTAACCACATTTCTAGAAGCAAATACAATATATACCTAAAATACATTACAAGTTGTTTCTGAAGAACTGGCATAAGAAAATAGTGTCTCTATTCTTTCTACTCTGCAAATTTCTGTGCTATTTTGTCTTATTTCTCTTGACAGTGCTACTAAGATGTTAACAACTTGTTAATGTTCTGTTTTTCTTAATGTAACTGATAATGACTGATATGTTTTGTAAGTGCCAGAGGTCTGACACATCTGAATGTATAGATGCACAATAAAGGGCACTTACAGAAAAACAGTTTCACGCAAGTCCACATATCAGTGTCTTAATGAGTATTGTTCTGGTCCACATGCTGTCTGCTGGAATCAGCACAAGCCTGGAAGAACCACTTCTGTTCATGGAGTTTTGACTCTGACTTAGCCCGCCAAAACCACTCAGTTATTAAGTCTTGGAAAAGGGTTCAATGGGTGGGGGGGGAAGGAAAAAAAAATCTGAAAACAATTAAACACAAACCGCGTTTGTACTTGGAAAGGGGTGGTTGTTGTATTCCAATCCCAGACAACCTATGCGATGCCACGGAAGTGCCATTAAAAAGAGAAAGGATGCGTGAACAGCTGTTTTCTGTGGCGGCTCACACTGCTTACCATGATTTCCCTCTGTAACACTGGGTCAGGATTACCACAACCCCCCGGCAGCCTGCTAAACATTCTTCACATGGTGCACATATGACAGACTGAAGTTACAGTGCAACATACAGTAGTGTGCAAAGGTTTGAGGTACTTCAGATGTTTAGATTCTTGTCCACCATGCAGCACCATTAGGGAGGCATCTGTTAGGTTTTAAATTCATTCACAGAAGAATAGTAGAAAAAAAAAATACCCTGCCAAGTACTGTGAAAAACTGTGTAGCTTTTGATTCTGTTTTATTTATTTCATGTACTGTTTATTTGTACAGGTAGGGACAAGTATGCAGTATGAAGCAAAGCCACACGCCACATCATTTATAACCTCTGCTAATTTGCAGTGACCATCCCTACATAGCAAAGTGTGGTCATAATAAATATAGATTTTATTTATTTTTTCTATTTATTCTACTTTGCAATTTGAAGTTACCAGATAAATGTAAACTATTAACAGCATCTCAACTTTACATTTAGTCAGAAACACATTTGCACAATACTGTATGTTGATGTGTGAGAGACACCGAAATGTGCACAGAGAAATAACCCATTATGTCCCCTTTTACGTGAGTTTATGTGAATGCGCAACTGTAAATGTGGGTGTTGAGGTTGAAGCAAATGGGTAAGTGTGTGTGCAGGTGTGTATGTTATTGAAGGGGGTACCTTCAAATTCCCCATATTGACCTGGTCTTCAACATGCAGAGACAGACAGAGTGGAAAGAGAAAGACAGGGAGTGAAACGCAGAAAAACCGACCATGCAAGAGCCAAAAGAGGCAGTGAGAGAATGAGAAAGAGAGAGAGCGAGTGCTGGAGGAATGTGATTAAGTCTGTTTATGGAGTCCTATCACTGCCACACAAGAGCAGGACCACCTGCAGTCTGGAAGTCATTACGCCAGGGTCACGGGATATCCTACATGTAAACTCTGAGTCACTTCACCTCAAATTGGGTGTAAAGATCCCATTTCCTCCCATCGACAAACTGAACCACCTGCAGGGTGATAGGATATGATGTTGTTGGGGTCTACGGCCTGCACTGCTATTCTATCACACTGCTACATTAGAGGGGGAATATGAGCATTTCTGACAGGCAGGAACTTTGTCACTGAGAGTCACATTTTAGCATGTTATGTCTTTGTCCACCCAACATATACACCACACAGTTGTTAGATGGCAGTGTTTTATGTTTTCTCTAAAATCTGACAGATTATTTGTCAAAGGAAATTGAAAGTTTCAGTTAATTGCTAATGTAACATAGTAGCTGATTAGGTATTTTCTCACAATAACAATATAATTACAATTTATTTTACTTTTTTTTTTTTTTTTAAAGATTATTTGCTAATTGGATCTCTCAAAGTGCAATATTCTGAGTTGAACTTCCCTTCTGAAGTTTGTAGACATTCATAATTCGCACACAAAGCAACATGCTTTCTGAAATTTTTGTTTTGGATCTAATAATTGTTTTGTTAGATCCAAAACAATTACAGGCTGTCAAAAAGCAAACAGCAAAGTACTCTGTGAATTTAGGTACTAGTTATTGTACTTGTAAGCAAAAGTTCACAAAGATTCTGATGTCCTTGTCAGAAGAGTTTCAGTTTGGTCTAAAAAATCATGTCAAAGTCTTTGCAGATTAAAAGTTCATAATGGATTTTGTTAGCTGTAAATTTTGCTGTACTATGAACAAAAGCACATTATTAATTCTTAATGAATTTAACCAGCTAAATAATGGGCTATTGTTTTTCATTTACAACTGTGAAGCACTCACTTTGATTATTTAGTGCTACGTTTCCTCCAAACAAATCCAGCTGTGTTAAAATCTACATTAAAGTGCCATACTTTTTAAATCAAGGGCGAGGTTACATTTGAGTGTGCTGAACAAAGGTATGGAATGGTACATTTTTCTAAAATAAATCTATGGCAAAGCAGTGGTTAAAAATGCATGGAGACTGGGAGCAAAAGACAGAATTAATTATTCCACATTCAATATTAACTTAGAGGCATTCCAGTTCTAATTGCTCAATTACACCTGTCAGCTAAATTTATATTCAAGTTTTACAATGAATTCATCTTTTGGAGATCAACATGGGTCTTTTTGTCCAAGTGACAATTAACTAGAGCCCTGACAATAAACAAAAAAGAGTACTAAAGAGAAACACTGTCTCATATTTGTTGTGTACACTTTTCACCCATCCTGTGACTTGAAGGCAGATGAGCTAACGGGTGTGTTGAGTTAGATTGATGCTTCCCCTCTCTCTGACAGTTCTGAATCATGGCTCTAACCACACACACCAGCAGCAGCTCTGGAATGTCTGATAAAATGATATTAATTCCACACATTAATGAGATTAATGAATCAGAGCAACTCAAAGCAGAGAAACCAGCTTTTCCTTTTTGTCTGGCCCTGAAATAATAACACAAAGGTAATTATAGTGCATCCATCAATCTGCTGCCGGACAGTCTAATTATCTGGGCATTTCTGAAGTGCTCTCACTTCTTTGCACCCATTTATATTGTGTGATATGTTATTTTTTCATTAATGGAGAGCTCATCTGTGCCTCCTCCTGCATGTTACAGTGGCTGCCTGTCAGCAGCTGAGAGAGCTATGATTGAGAGCTCTGGGCCTGGAGATTGAGAGATCCAAAATTTCCGTGATGGATGAAGATGTCATACTGCTAAGAGGTACACATCATCGACTCATCGTGCATCTTGACAAAGCACTCTTATCCTCCAAAGGGAATAATGAGGATGCTGACAGCACATCCCCTATAATCAATGGCTTTCAAATGAATAATCAGCTCCACTAATTGAACAAAGAAATTCTTCTTGGAATAAGTCTCTTAGTAAAAACTACGATGGCTGAGTCCTGAGTTTGTCTCATACTGAAATGACATTATTTGTCTGCAAATATACAATTACTAATAGTTAATTCATGACTCCACCTTAAGTTTCACAGTGGTACCTCTAACATGGAAACACCAGTGTATTATTTGGTGGCACTGGTGGAGAGGAAAAAATGTACAATATCAGATTTTTTTTAATTACTTTACCATCACATATGAATGTATTTATGATAAAATAAGATTTGCAAATATATGAGAGACAGAAGTGGAACACTGTTTAATGTGGAGCACACGAAAACCTCAGATCATATAGAGATGGTTAAGAATAGACAGACAACACAAATGCATCATAACAATTTATCAGGAGCCATTTTTTTTTCTCCTGGAGAAGAATTTCTCATTTGAATGTAATAAAAGGCTTCTCCACTTTATAGATGTGACATGCTGAATTTGGCGCACGCCTCAGCTTTCTCACTTGGCAGCAACACTCTTTTTAACAACAAAAAAATCTGAGCAGAGGAACTGCTTTTCAGGCAATGCAAGAATCCTGAACCACATGCTGCATGTTGTTGTTGCTACAGTTTCACACTTTAAATTCATTGAGGTTGTTGCAAATTTTGTGTTGACAGAATCACATTCAACAGGGGCTTCTTGGTGCAACTTGGGTAACCTCTGCTAACCACTAATGTTTAAATACTTTTTTTAGCTGCACTTGCCGTTTCACCTGCCTGCCATGTCTCTCCTGCCATATCCACCATGTCTTGCAGCTTGCTAGTTGTGGATGAAATGGTGAAAAGACAATGTAATTATTTAAACACAAAAATCATCAAAGCTGCAGCTCTTTTGCAACTCAGAAAATTAGCAAATTTAATGAATTATCAATTTCTGAATGCAAACAGTTACTAATACCGTTCAATGACACTTAAGCATAAAAAAAAACTAATAAAACCCAAAGCACCAAACACCTGCATCTCTTTGCCAATATGCCAGAGCAGCTGCATAAACCACTACCAAAACTCAACCTTTCTCAAACAAACTCTTCAGCTCCATCATCTGGACTGTAATGGATTTCCAAAACAATAATAATTACGTGAGCTGACCGAGGCATAACAAGGTTTGGCTCGGCCTGCCCTCTATTCTGACTAATTGTGCAGCGTACAGAGAGTCACTTCCTGGAGCTTCCTCACTAATGGTTACACGCAATTGACATTTCAGAGAAAATAAAATGTCCCCAGCTGTTTAAATAACTGGGTTTACATCCCTTCCCCCTCTAGTTTAAATTTCTACAGCAAGAAACCCAGAACTCATCCTACCATAAGTGTCGCACACAGTTAACCTACAATTTCCCCCTGTTCCTCTGAGTAACGGGTTTCCAGTACACCTGAACAAACTATTTTACAAAGTACATCTGTTACATTTCTTTAACCCATTGCTTAAGGAGGACAGAGCTGTCTGAGTTTCCATTAGCTCAAAAATGAATTGAGAAATGCCTTTAAAAGCCTTTGTACACCAAGCATGCTACAAATAATTTGACAGACAATGTTATGATGTGTCTCCTGTCTCAGTGCAGCGGCTGGCTTGAGGGCAGAGTCACCCCTCTCTGATAAACACTCCCTTAGTTCTCTATAGCCATAGCCTAGGGGGGAGTGAACAGGAAAATGTACAATCTGTGCTTGGGTTACAGCTGCAGAGCCAGCCATAGACAGGTTAATGGTAATATCATGGAGTGGTCTCAACTTTAATTTCAATAAACTCATTAAAATTTGAGACAAGTCATTCCACTTGATTCAAGTGTCTTGTACAAAGCTCATAAATGTCCATTTCTTTTTATAAACACTGGGGTCAGTTACTTATTAGGCCAGGCAGAGAGACACTTATTCAAAAGTGGTTCTCTTCTTTGTTTTTAAAATAGAGGCAGAACAGATGACAGTAAAGTAAACAAATGAAAAAGAATATAAAACAAGACACAGACCTCATCCTGTCAGTGTCAGGCGAAGACTTACTTCTCCACACCCACACAACATGAAGAGATTCAGATATATCATCTGCAGTCTCTGGCCCCTTATCCTACTGCCTTAATTAATATACTTAACAGTGAACGAGCCCTTATGGACAACACTGTGCTGTCTGAGAGAGCAAATCGCAGATCACACGATGTCCACAAAAAAGACTTTATGGAATATTAAATACATCACAAAATAGCTATAAAACAACAAAGAACATTTCTCATTGAGTCAACTGACCAGTTTAAAGCCAAAGACAGCTGTTTCAAGTTATTTTCCTGCCATTCATGTGTGCAAGTAATCAGCCAGATAAAGACACTCATATCCAATTGTTTTAGTATGAAAACAAAATATCAAAAAATGTGTCACAGAATGAAAAGCCAGTCTTTTTTCAAAGTTACATCAATTGCAGTATGTTGGCTACCAGTGGCAGAAAAAAACCAAAATCATTCTTAAAGATACACTTTTTTTTTACCAACAAATACAGCAGACATTTTATTTATATGCAAGAAGAAAACATTTTAAAGAGCAACCACCATATTGCCTGAAGATCACATTCAAGAAAAACTGTCACACCTGTCTTCTTTTTTCTGTAATCACAAGCACACTCACAAAAACAAATGCAGTAAATGCTGTAAGAAAAAAAAATTGCCACAGGAGCGAAATCTCAAATATATGCTGATGTTTCTTACACTCTCTAACACACTTTAAACCTTTTTACTCACTCTCTCACCTTGTATGTTCAAAGTGAGATCATCTCGAGAGGTGAAAATGTGAGCAATCTGAGCCTAGAATAAAATGGGAGCCACTTTATTATTAGTTGTACACTTGTTTGGTGACAGGTTTCGATTTGTTTTTTTTTTCCCTGCTGTGATAGAAGATATAAGATTTTGTTGTCTAGTTTGTACCAAAGCTCTGTTCATGTTTACGTCCCAAAGCAACCCAGCAGAAAACCTGTGTGAATATTTTGGAGTCTCATTGCACATGTGGCTTGAAAAACATATTCAAATTCATCTCATCAAAAATAACTTGTCACTGATCATCTCCTTAAAATGCTCAGGAATGACTCTAGGAAAAGAGAGTTCAAGGCACTGACCCAGCCTCCAAACCCTCCAGATTGCAACCTGATCTGGTATCCGCAGGATCCACCAGAACAAGTCCAATCTCTGGAGGTGCCACCTCACAACCCACAGGATCCACTGCCAACAGACACCCACTTAGGTCCAGTGTCCATGCAATGATAAGGCAGGCATGTGTAATGCTGCAGCTGATGAGTGTTCATACACTGACACACTTTACAAGCCATTTCAGTTTATACAGATGTCAACATCTTTTGAGAGATGCCCACAATAAAACATCGGTGAATGTGACAGATCCAAAATGTCCCATGTGTACACCACAGAAGTCTCATCTGCACTGTGACAAGCGACTTGCTTCCTTCACTCTAACATGAGGAATCCAGCTCTTCCAAGACTAAAGCATCTTTAAGTTGAGTTATTCGCTGCAATGTCTGATAGATCACCTTCCCAGCTTGACTTGTGTGGTTTGAGGCGATTTCATTTTCCAACCCCTCTCAGAAGTTATCTAAATGGATTGTACAATAATCTGCTGTGCCCTGAAACCACACAGAAAATAATTATTTTGTGTTCAAATGTTTGACAGGAAAAATTAGTAACAATCACCAAGAGAGCAGGTGTTTTTCTTTTTCCTTCTCTTTCCCCCCCTCCCTGAGTGCCTGCAGCAGAAAAGGTTGTGTACAAGGCTAGTATTGATTTTGAAACCATTTGACAAAGGATAAATAAGACGGGAGTGGAGGGAGGCCTTAGCCATGAGCTTTTTGATCAATCAACATGTCACAGCTGGAACTAAATTCAATTCTTATTTATCAAAATCCCCTGCTTGGTTAGAATGCTATGCACTGATGCTTCTCAGCAGCCCTTGACAGTCGTTTGAGTCACAAGCAACACTGTCACCAGCATAGATTTCATGACGGAAATACTTTGCTGCAAAATCTTTATCATCTGAAGACAATAAATTCATTTGAATTGCATGAGGTCATGCATTCATAGAGATGTAAAAACACTGCATTTTGTATTTATAGACATGCAAACTGCTGGTGGCCGAAATAACACGCTATATACAGTAAGATTTATATTTGCTGCTGTGTAGGTTGAACTACAATTGCAGTTATGTGCAAAGATGAGCAGCTATTACCCTTCATTTTTACGAACTGGCCACAAACCCTGTAATTTCTGACAACATTCATGTATGTTCATAAAGCAGAGGTCAGAGGTCAGCATCCAACCAGTGATTTTACAACAATACAGTCTGATTAACACTGAACACCCAGGGCACCTTCACTGAAACACACTTGATTAAGAAATCCATTTTCTGTCATCTACACATGAAGTCGGATGAAACCTTTCTTGACTTTTTGTTATTATCGCAAGAAAATAGAAAAGAGGTCACATTTTTACTGCCATTCAACAATCCACTCACTCATCCGCCTTTGATCCACCACTAACCTTTCATACACCTCAACTCAACCTATGCTTATCTCTTTAACACTGACACTGTAACATTTTGTCAAGTAAAGAAGGGTTGAGGGTGGGGGTTAGGGAAGAAATGGAACAAGGTCAGCCAAACACTAATCTTTGGGTAATTTAAACAGTAAAAAGAAACAAGAGAAACTGGTGGAAACTTGGACAAACATGGGAGGAACAGAAGTAGAATCAAGATTTACCATCAGTACCTTTCTGTTGCCTGGACAATGCTAACCCCAGTTAACACTGCAATTCATATCTAGACCCTTGAAATGAAAACAAACATAATACAAATTATATCTTTATACATACAAATCAAATGCTCCCATTAAGAAAATGCTCTTTGGGTGTTAATCATGCCTGCCCCTAAAAAGCTTGTGAGTAGTATCATGCATCACATAAAGAAAATTACCCAAATCACAGACTTCTTTAGGATGGTCAGTGCCCTTTACCTTCTGTGGACAGTATGAGGATCTAATTCATATAGCAGTGGCACCATACTTGGTGTTTTGTTTTTTATTTCGAGGAAAAGAAATACTCTCCAGTAACCCCAGCACAACACACAGAATTAACTTGAGTCACATATTACACTGTCCTCAATCCTCCTCTGTCAGTTTCCTCATTCCTCTGTCCATTTGTAAACACGACACCCATTTCCTGTTCCCATGCGGTTTTGGCTTTGACGATAAATTATCAAATAAAATAGAAGCATCACAGAACTTTAAGATGAATGGTTCACTAGCAAGGTATTACAATAACATGGAGCATAACAGGGGATGTGTTTTTTGGCTAAAAGAGTGGAACATCAGGACATCTCACATAGAATAGTGACTGCAATAAGTGTAATTCTGAAAGGCAGATTTTTTTTTTAACCTCCACACGTCACAATTCAAGTAAGTTTTAAACACGTCAAATATGCTATTAATGTAAAACAGTGCCTTTGATGAATCAATTCAGGAGTAGCTCAACATCTAAGTGCAATGTGGTGCTCCTACACATAGTGTTTCCTTAACATACTGTGTTGTCAAGGAAATGCTATGCAATATTATAGCATATTAAATGCTGGTGATTGGTTGTACTGTGGTCTCTATAAAGGATGCTGACAAAGAAAATGGATTTGAGAGGACTAGAAACTTATTATCACATAAGTCTGACTGGACAGAAAAAGAAGGGCAAAGACAAAGAAAAAGAGATTAAGCTGACATTTCAGATGATTTTTTTTGTATGGACATATTTGTTTTTGAAAATTAGATTTGCCACTACGCCCCTTTAGCTATGTGGGAAAAAAGATGCGTCCCACCGACTTACATATATTACACCAGTGGAAATCATGAATGAAAGCCCTACCTCAGTCCAACATGCAAATAATCAATCTGAAATACTTATGACAATTAACAGTGCACAATGCAATAAGAGCTGGGTGTTTTGACAGCTTAGATTTGGATTAAACCTGGCTTAATGGGATCATTTTTCTCACAAAAGGTACTCCTTCAAACCAGGACAATCAATTATTATGAATTATACATGCATTGAATTAAGTGTCTAATGTCATTAATATGTCTCATTAGTTTGCATTGAGTGCAGGGGATTTTCTCCTCTGTGACTCCTCCATCAAAAGGAGGGATGGGGGGGTTGGTTGGTTGGTTGGGGGAGAATAACAGTATTTGCATTGAGCACAGGCGCCATTGTGTCAATGTCAAATGGAGTGTTTGCAATGTCTCTCTCTCTTGCTGGAAAGCATGAGCTTTATTCATTTCAAATATTTTCAGTGATGCATTAGTGTCAGGATGTGTCGGTTCCATTTCTCAGAGACGAGCAGAAGCCTGACAGCCCGGGCGGATGTGTAAATACAACAGAAAACACTTAACTATGAGATCATCTGCACTGGGTTATTAATCTCGCTTTTTAAGGGCCTGTGTGGCCTGATTCCATCTATGATCCTCCTAGTCCGTTGCTGCCATATTCTGAACCATGTTTCCGCCTGAAAAAATATCCATTAAGGAGATGGATGTATTTTGTGGATGGCTGGAAAACAAAAGGAACACACAAGTGCTGATTGGCTGGGTTATGGGTTAAGGGCACATTTACAATGGGCTTCTTTGTTTGGATGGGTTACAAGACACAACACAGGGCTCTGTGGATCCTGCTGCTGCTTTAAAGCCACACATTTCCCAAGCTGATGAGTGAGTCCTTGCCCAGCTAAAGACACAAAATTTGTTTTAAGACACTTACTAAAGGTGTATGAACCTGACGTAAGGGTCCTAAGTGTCTGATTCTAATATAATTTTCTTTACAGGATCAGCATACTTCACATTAATATAGCTGTATACATTCACACTTGGGAACTGGCAAGCACACTATTGGATGGAATTGGTATTCCTGGTCATGTCCCTCACACAGAATGGCTCTCAGTCCTGTTTATGCAAGGCACAACTCAAAATGGCCACTAAGCATCCATTACATACTGATATCTCACAGTAAAAATGAATCACAACACTGACATTGTAGACTGCTTGAAAAAGATCATCTCTGATTGTGTAACCTAAATGTATTCATAACAATTCACCGAAGGCGTTCTTGGCAATTCCAGCACATACATTGTTTGTCGTAATTCACAACACTGACTTCAAGACATGCAATGACCCCATGTATCATCTCTAGTCGTGCTGAATGAAAAGGGCGGTGACATGTCGCTGCTGCACAGCCACAAACACTAAACCACAGGCCAATGATGCACTGTCATTCTATAATCACAGCAATGCACGTCTATAGCTTCAGAATCTTTATGTAATGTGGTGCATGACATTAAGGTGGACCTCAAGAGAGACCACAGCCAAAAGACAGGAAAGGGTTAAAGCAGCCAGAACCATAAATATCTGTCAAGCTATAAAAACGCAGACAGAGGGCGGTCATGCACCCTTTATATAAGACAAGAAGCTTCTTCTAAGGAGACACAGGAACCTTAGCCTTGTTGAATTCAATCCAGGTATACTTCAATTAATTAGAACTAAATAAATAATGTGCAAGGAGCCTATTTAGAGGTTTTATTCTCAAGACATAAAGGCCATTAATTATCAGGGTCAGCGTGAGAAAGCGAGATAACGGAGAGCAAAGGTGCATCGAAACAAGTGAAGCAGGTAGAATTCTAAATGTCAATTAAACTAGCAAACTTTCTCACCACATACATCACGCAATGAGAGAAACAACATCAAAACTAGTGATTTGTTTTGTTCTCACTGTTATCTCACATATATAAAAAGAAAGTAGACAAGTGAAACAAAAAAAAGATTACACCATTCTTCTGAAATTACTCTTCCTTGTTTTTGAGTATCCAGGGAAGCAGGTGAAGTCTGCCCTTATTACCAATGTCAGAGATTCGATTAAGCACAAGGAAAGCAAATGATCCCAATGAACTAATGATTAATCCGGCAGGTCTATTTACTAATGTACCAGAATGCATTAGAGGCATAAGTTAATGGGGACAGGACATCAATTCAAATACAAATGAACCACATTTGCATTGGACGCTTATTGACTGGTGTAACAAAACGAATTACAAAAGGTAATCTACTTATAAACCTTAGAGACGGATGAAACATGATTCCCAACATATCTACAATTTAACTTGGGCCCTTTTTTGCCTCAAGAAATGACAGCATCAATACAAACAGATTGACCGGTCTGTCGTCAAAATAAAACATCCGTTCAAATTAAAGGAGAGACGAGAAATAATTAACCTGATTTCCTGGCAGCGCATGAAGAAAACTGTTCATTCTGATTGGGCAAGACAATTTATACTACTGCTCTTGACCTCAAGCATATTTGAATTCATAATTCATATTAGAAGTCAGCAAAGACAATCTTTGTGTATACTGCAGTGTAATGAACTGCCAAAATGACTATTAGTGGCAGAAATTTTCCCACACTCTTCTCTGCCAGGCAAAGGACAGTGTGGGGGATCGTCAAACGTGCCAGAGGCGACAGCGCTATGGCACTCCTGAAAACACTCCAGCCGAGCGCAAGGCCTTCCCTAGGGGTGAGTAAAAAAAATTAAAATACTCCTCCCACTTTGTGGATCAAAGGCCCAGACTTAATCCTCGCTTTGTTCTTGTACATAGATGAACATGAAAGCCCACTTCTGTGGATTGCTACCCTCTGGGCCCTTGGGCACAGCGCTGGACCCAGAACACAGTCTTATCAATAATGCTGCACTCTTAACCATAGGCTTAAATTGGTGGAAAATATTCCACAGTTTGACGGAAATCTATCCATCCCCTCTTCCCAGCGGTAATGACACTTTTGCTAGCTTGTCTAATACCATCTAGTAAGTGATTTTTGTAACGGGAGGAGGGGGGTTTAAAAAGAGAAAAGCAGCAGTTCTATTTGATGTTTCGATCTGGGATTGATCTCAGAGGAAAGACTCACATTCTGAAAGTAGGATTATTGGCTTCACTGGCTCTCCTCAGATGTCAAAGATCTTTGAACAGCCTTGTAAAGTGCACTACTTCCAGGCTGCTGGTGAACTGCTTATGAACTCATCAAAAGAGCACCTGTCTCCATATTAATGAGGCACCATGCACTTGACAAGGGTCCTCTTCCCACACATACCTGTCCCCTTGAGAACCTCACCATTTTTCCTGGAAACCGCAGAACAAAAGGTGAGTCGCATTTTCGAGCTGGTGTCTCCTCACAGTCGCACTTCGGAGCAAACTCGCCAGATCGTCTGAAGAGTACCACACTGAAAGCATAAAAGAATCAGAGAATGACATGATCAAATATGTATCTGAGAGGATCTGACACATGCTACAGTCTTTCATTCAGTGCAAAGGGAGGCTGCAAGACATACATCAGACTTAAGTACACTCTGTAGCGGGATATGTTAAATAACTATCACTGACTCAAGATTTTTTTGAACAATAGTTGCTTCCGATAATGAATTGCTTTTTTAGATATAGATATATTTTTATTCATGCACAGAGGAAGACAAATATATTCTACCAAAGTAGTTACAGCAGATGTACATGAAAGGGAACCCCAGGGAAGCAAAAGCGCTTATAATTAGGGGACCCCACTTAAAGCATGTGGCAATCAAACAAAATATGCAGCTTTTTTTTTGTAATGGTGTCGGCCATATTTTTTTAAACTATCCAGCTTGACAGATAGTCCTTTCTTAATTTGCAGGTTTGACTTAAGGGAACACTCATCCCACACTGAATGCAAAGTATGGCTTATCAGTTAAACAGTCACAAAATAAACAGTTTCGAGGAATGAATTCATCTCATATCGTTAATACTGAGATCAAAAACAGGATCATGTGAAGTTAAAGACTCGTAATCATCAAGTCGGATAACAAGGTAACAATGACGTCTGATTTTAATAAATGTTTGATTTAATGTGATAGGGTTAAAAGTGGTTCTGTGTGTGTGCTGTGGGTAGCTTAGTCTGTGGTGGCTGAACTGTAATTGATAATGTAAAGGCAGATGGGGGTCTCCAGGGAGACGGAAAGAATCCAAGCAGATGGCCAAATTGCTGCTTATTTATGTGGAGCAGAGGACTCAGCCCTCTCGTCCACATGGTATGATGGATCATTATAGTTCTCAGTGCATAAACACCAATATGCTTTTAAACCTGGACGACAAAGCTGATGAAAGCCAACAAGCAAAAGTGCCATATTTCAAAGGTGCTGTCAGGGGGTTGGTAGCAGGGTTACGGTAAACAACCTATGCTACAATGAATCTAATTAAAGACCATCCGCTCTGTAAGACAACCTCCCTTGCCATCACAAAAACGGAAAAGGGAGGTTTGCCAAGTGCAAACCTCCCGAGTCCATCTGTACTGAATGCGGGTGTGTTAACTGATTCACTAGTCAAGGAGCTGACAGTAGCAACAGACATCTTTCCCATGGAGGGCCAATGCAAAAATGTGTGTTTTTTTCAGCACCAGACATCTAGATTTAGAGGGGTCCAAGTAAAAAGCGAGAAAAGGCACCAGTGCTCATGTTAGTGGTCAGTATGTTTTGATGACACACACTATCCTTTTCTTCAATCAGACGTTGTGTGCAAAGACACAGACAGATTGGTTAATATGGTTGAGGCCCCTTTGATCCCTCCCTGTCCCTGGGTTAACTCTATTAACGTCACCCCAGACCACCTATTTCATATTTACTAAGACTCCCCATGCAGTAATTGGTCTTCTAATGTGAAAGCACTGATGTGAAGGCCATCCATCGGTCTGAAATTACAGAGCTTGCTCTCCCTGCTTCTCATAAAGACACTTCAATACTAACCAGCTTTTCAGCGTTGGGGATTGTAGCTTTAAGCAACTGTTCTAAATTATTTGTACAAAGTTGTCCATCTTTGGTCAAAAAAATTGCATTAAATGAACAAAAACATCATTGAAAACTCATAGGTAGTACTTGGGATAAATGACTGTCTCCGTACTTAACACAATTTTGAAGAAATATTGCTTATCCACTGTGTAAAGTCAGTACATGAGTTAATGAAAATTTAATTAAAACCAAAACAAGATTTCTTTTTGCGTACTATTAAAATAGTTTTTACATTTTAAATTTGCAGTGGGTTGCTTTTACCTTCCATCAATAGCAACGTATTTACTGTACAAAGCTTATGACTACAGGAAAAATACAGTGAACTTGTATTTGTGCCACTCATGAAAAGGGAATATCTATATTTATAGATTCTTAAAAGCTAACAAAAACAAACACCTTGAAAGCTAGTATTTGTACAATGATGTACATGTTGCATGATACAGTTATTTGGAAAAAACCTGCCCACAGAACCGGAAAGTAAATGTGTCATTAAATGGGGAATGTATCACACTTCCCTGGGCCTCCCATATTTTACATTCCAGAGTAACACCAGCGAATATTAATATTTGCTTTTCATTTCAACCAGCAGGGCTACTCTGTTCAGGAGGAGTGAAAAAAGGAGGAAAGCCAGAGTGTGGCAAATGTGACCTTTAGACAGGATATTATAGTGACTAAGGGTGTACAGTACGGCCAATGAAATACAAGTTGACTGTAATTGAGGATATTTTTTCCAAAGATTAAATGAAAATGCATCTGCATGAAAAGAGGCATTATGAGGCCTCATTAGAGCTGACTGTGAGGTAAAAGCTTTCTTTGTGTGCGTGCAGTGATGATTGACAGAAGATGAGAAAATCATCCCATCACAGCAAATGCCACCATGTGTTCCTCTAAGACCAGCCGAAAGCAGTGGCACTAGTTTTGGGGAGGGCTTACTTAACACCTCACATTACACTTCCAGTCACAGTTAGAACAATCACACTGTGAATGAGCTATCACGCAGCGGAGGCACTTGGAGTTCTAAACGGAGAAGTTAAGTCGGAGTAATAGACCCTGTTTGGAGAGCTGATATCCAAAATACCAAACACCTTGAAACATCACACAGAAACTAACCAGTAAGTGATTTACACCACAGCAGGGCCCCTCTCCCTTATGAAAGAAGCAGCGTTTTTGCTGCAGATATTGTCGTATGTTTACCTATAGGTTAAAATACCACCACACTTATCGCTGTCATTTTAGCCCGTAAACATAAGATCTGAGCAGTTTTATAATTCAAGAAAACGTACCCAGAAAATACACAGCTCAGACTACTTTAATAGATCACCATGTAACCAAACTCACTTGTTGGAGAAATAGAGAAACATTAAGGCTTTTGGTTGATGAATAAGAGCAGGTTTAGGGCTTATATTTCCAATCTCAAGTATCGCTCACGACAACAACATCAAGATCAAGGTACAAAAAAACTTGTGGTAATGAATCACCAAACATTCAAACATCTAACTTTCCAGGAAAACACAAAACAATTATGACTCATAACATATGTACTCTAATGCTATGGCAACTGCTGTAACAGTGCAGAATTTTCAGTATAATAAAGAACTGTCACAGCTGTTGTTGAAGAATCACTAAAGTGGTCATTCGAGACACTGAATTGGCTTCTGCATCTGGCCAAAAACACGATTCCTCTTAGTAACACGTGCAAGAGCCACGGACAAGTACAGAAGGAAAACTAGGCCATTTGTTAAAAATATTAGGAAATTTTCCATCAATCAAAAATCCTTCATTGACCTTATAGGTGATAAAATGTCAGAACTGATTTTACACACAACACAAATAGGAAGTGGGTGGCTTCACCCAAAAAAAGACAATGTTTCAGATTTAGAACAGTGAACACTCATTCTGCACTTCAAAGAGAAATGTATGATTCTGCTAAAACCGTGTCAGTGTCTGCACTCAATTTTGGTAATAACTTGCACTGAGAATAAGAAGGAATCTGGAAGCAATTTGTGATAATACAGCCAAGTTTTCTTTTTCCTCCAACGAAAGTTATTCTAACTATTGACCTTTCCATGGCTTGAATGGCATTTCCAAGCATGCTGGGATGCCACTGCTGCTCTCGAACGGAACTTTTTAATTCTGTGCGTCAGTGTTGTTTTAGGCCACGTCTCCTGAGTAAAGCACTTAAACTATTACTGTATGTGCACATTTTACCACTGTATCTGCTGAGCGAACCTTGCTGCTATGCCTGTACTCTCAGTAACACATTCTAAAATCTATTCGAAGGCAATAAAAGAATTTGTATTTAGGATATAAGTGGACCTTCTAATATAAGTACTTTGACTTCTCACTAAAAACATTTTATTATGAAATTCCTAGCCCGATGCACGAGTATCACACTAGAAATTACCACGTGAAAGCTCTAAACAGACACAGAATTCACAGTTTTCCTCCACTGCTGTATGATACAGTTTAACAACCCGCTGAGCTCTCTTCCTTTTACACTGCTGCTCCCTTGTGGTGTACCAAGATATGATAGGCTGCTTTGACAAAGTGTAAATCTAATAGTCTCAAGTGATTAATTATAACAGGAAAGAGGAAAGATTGTGCTCATTCTCGTTCTAAGTGCTGATATACTGATGATGAACTAGCTTTAAAAATAGAACAACACAAAAACAGCTGTGGATTTGTGGCGTTTTAACAAAATAAAGTAGTCACAGTACCTTGTAAATTTACAATCAGTGTTTTGGTTTGTTTGGTTGCCTTTTGTAATTGTTCTAAACCAAGCAACACGGATTTAGCTTAATGATAAATGATCACTGATGTGGTTAATGGTGGTATTTTACAAATCTGACTGAAGATAGCCACATCCACATCATTCCCAATATCCACATGTCTCTCTTTCATATCCTTGACCTGCTGCCACCTTCATCCCAGCGCTGGTCTCTCACCAAAGCAATCAGGTAAATCCCACATTAATTCCTAGGAAACAGCCCATTAATATTTCACTTGTTTTCAAGCCTGTTTGTGCCATACATCAATGCCCAGCGACTCCTTTCAAAGCCATACATTAGAACTATTTTCAAACTACTTCATTGTCAGCCTGTGGCAGCCTCATTACTTATTAAGATAAGAGAAAAGATGTGCAGGAGCAGTTGGCGGCTCAGCTTGCTTTAAAAGCGCCTTTCTACTGTTTCCACCTTCTTTGCCTGCCTCCTACTCCACCTCCTTCTCTTGCTCCTCTATACTCGTTTGTGTGCTAACACTGTCAGTACCTTTAGGAAGTTGCTTGGCTGAAAATAAGTGGGATGTTAGTTTAGTTAAGCAAAAAAAAAAACATGCCTTCCAGGCAGGGTAAAGTGTACAAAAATAATTGCTACCACAGTGAGGATGCTCAAACGAGTCTGTTTATAAAGCACTCATGGCTCACAACACTGAAATGTGCTATTAAGGCAGAGTGTATTCCACTATATGTACGTTTTCACTAACACCTGTGAATATGGTGCTGGAATGCACAGTCAAAAACAACATGAAGTACAACAATCTGGTTAATGCTGGTTTGAGACATAATCAGAAAATGAAAATCAGTAAGCTGAACTAAGTATTCACATGTCAGTAAAGAAAAAAAGATTTATGTAAATGAATGAATGCTAACAATCTTTACAGTCTTATTGATTCCCATTCATGTCAACCCCTTAAGGCGTAGCAGCTGGACTCTAAGCTTGCCAGCACTGTCACCTCAGGCATAATAGGAATATTTGGAGAGCAGTCACAAAGAATTAGGAGGAATAAACTGCCATACTGTGGGAGCGACAACCAAAGGAAGATTGCAGCCTTGTTGCCTCATCTTTTCTGACAAAACTGAATAAAAAACTTTAATTGCTATGAAGGTTGTTAAAAAAATCTACTACAAAAGGAAAGAAAGATCAGAGAGTAAGATGTGAGAAAGTTATAATCTTTCTTTACTGTCACTCCTTCAGGATGATGGCATACCTTTGTAACTATTGGGAAACTGTTTCTGAATGCCTCATGACAAGGCTCTATTAGCTGCACATCAAAACTCTTGACAGCAGAGGGAAGTCACTAATGCCGTATGTTACAAAATCCCTTTATATTGTGAAAATTACACCATCTTTTACCCCTGAAGGTCCAAATTGGTGAAGACAATTTGCCTTTGTTTTCAGGACCCATAAGGAACACGCTAATAATTGGAAACCAGGCAAAGTAGAGGAAATTACTCCGCTGATACTCAAAATAATAGAACTCTAGGGAATCATCAGTGGGTTGGAAAGAAACTGTGTCTGGCATCAAAGTCACAAAATGTGTCACAGTTCTTGTTGAAAGTGATGATGAGAAACACCAGGGAATAGAGTAACGTTATCTGGTTAAAGGCATTGGATATGACTGAACAACCCAACTATGAACAACACTGTGCAGTACATAATCAATCAAATAGCAAAACAGCAATTTCTGTTTACTGAATTTAGGCCATTTTTACAGAAGACGATTTGAGTTGTCACAGCAGAAAAAAAAACACAGGTGTGAGCAATAATATTAACTGTGGCTCTGTTCTATTTAAATGTCTCAGGAAGCCTGTGTCAATCAACTAGCAAGGATAATAACATGACCCTGAAGTTAAAAGGCCTAAGTGGAATTTAGCAATCACTATTAGTGTAATTAATTGCACCTTTGCATTTCCTGTTATGACATGTCAAAAATGGCTCCTGTAAGTTAGCAGCTGCACAGTGACAGGGCCTGTTTTACTGCTCATTCACGTACAAGGAACTTACAAGAAAACCTGTACAGTAAAATAAATACTGAACACGCTGCAAAAAATGCAGCTAATGACGACCATCGCACCATAGAAATGTGTCTGAGGGATGCAGGAGAAACACTGCCCTCAATATTTAGAACACATGTATTTGTCTGTCCACTATTTATTCATGAAAGAAACCGAAGACTTCCATTTGGGTCTATCTATATTCCATTATATTTTAAGTTGTCACGTGAGGAGTGTACTATGGAGCTAGTTCGACAAAGCCTAACTTCTCTGTGTTAGCTGCCTCAAAAAAAACTTTGGCCGCATAAAATGGGTATCACAACATAGGTTATCAAAGTTTTTTTCTAACCAGACTTTCTTCATTAGGCTCTGTGTGCTCTCTCATGATAAGGGGGTATTTAACACACCATTTAATTCTTCCACACAAAATGGATCAAATGTGGGCTGCGTACTTCAGTCAAGAGGAACAGGTTGCTAAAATGAAGAGCTGTGAGGAACATGAAATTATTATGTTAAAAATATGATGCAAGAGAGGAACGCTGTTAGAAAATTGTCATGTCTACCACTAACCACTCAGAGCACTCTTATTGTAGCTTTCTAATGTAACAGCTACATTTTAGACCTCTTAAACTTTGTATTTCATACAATTACACACGATATTGTTTTATTAAGTCTCATAGTGTCCCATGATAAATCATTATTATTTTTTGGCCAAATCAAATTAAATAAATGTTACTGATTAAAAGTTTGATTTAACTGCCCGATGTTGTTAATTTATAGCTCCAAGGCATTGAATATGATACATATTCAGACAAAGGCTGGCATTCATATATTCTATTTAAATCCCAAACTTTGGACAGAACCTGCTCTGGATCAGGTTACCTGAGTTACCTTGGTGAGTCAGATTGAAAAAGACACTGGCAGACACTGAAAACGCTGACTTTTAAGCTCAACATACCTCGCTAACCCATTAATCCTGCGTCACAGTACACCCCTCTGCCGCCTGAATTTTGCTTCTCTGTACGCAAGTAAAGACATTTGCCTCACAAATTGGTGCAGAAAAGCCACCGACTGGTGCAAAAACAGCAACGCACAAATGGAGCAATGTTGTATATGCAGTCTACTGAAGCAAAGAGCACATGGCTCAGCACAGGAGAGCAGCTCCTCAGGACAAGACTCAGCAGTTCACCTGCATCTGAAGAATAAAGGACATTCCTTTGAGGCCAACAGTGTCTACATTAGTTTGAGGGTGCTTTCACACCTACGTCTTTTAGTCCGCTTAAAGCGGACTGGAGTCCGCAACACCTGCAAGTACGGTTCGTTTGGGCTGATGTGAAAGCATACCAGATTTTTTTGGTTCGGACTAACGAACCGCACCGAGACCACTTTCGGGAGGTGGTCTCGGTCCGCTTCTATGTGAACTCCAGTTCGGTTCGCTCCTGGTGAGAACACAAACCTGTCTCCATTCGGACCGGCTTGATGGCGCAGCAGACTTTTTGGTCTACAGGAGCTTCCGTAGCAACCTGCACAGGGAATTTTGGGAGGCGCAAAAAAACTCGCGCTAGCTAAACCACATTCTCCACACGAGTTTGATCGAGAGCCTGCGTTTACGATGAACAGGGGACAATATATATATAATTTTGTAAACAGCGCCGCCAAACGACTGGGGGGAGATATAACATTAATTGGAGTAGGTTCAACTGCGAAAACACTGGTGTGAATGCGAACCGAACCCGTTGAAAATAGCAACATTGTAACAACTTTTGGGTCCAAACGAACCACTCTAGCGGACTAACAGGTGTGAAAGCACCTTGAGAGAGGAGTGAAGGAAGCCATCTATGTCACACTGGAGCAGCCATCTCTAAACTAGAGGAGGGGGTTTGTGACACCACTTATCTAACACCTATAATGCAGTGATCAGGTCTCTCCCCACAAAATTTTACCATTGCTAACATCTTTAGTCACTCCTGGCTTGTCAGATTCACATCCTTTGTTGTGTAAACTGGCATGCCCCATCACCATGACTGCTGTCGTTATTGGTGGACCTCTTGATTTCACAACAATCACACCTGGAAGCATATGTGTCCCTGGTTGTTAATGAGCAATTATCCATAGGACCTGGAGTGTCTATATATTCTGGTACTACCCATTAGTCAGTTAGAACTGAAGAAGCCTTTTGGATGAGAGGTGAGACGTCTTCAAAAACCTACAAGAGAAGTCCAGTTGATTTTACTGAAGCTCCTACAATTGGTAAATAAAGACTGTCCAGAATGCAGAAAATGAAGTGTTTGACAGAAAATTAGTCATGGAGTCTAATGTCATAACACTCAAAGAAAAAGGCAGGCATGTCGTAGGATAACTTTTGTAGAGCAAGTACTAAAATATGCTGGAGAACCTCAATTCATTTTGAAACTATGTCCATATATTGCCAAAAGCAAACTGTTTACCTCATAAGTTGATTGCAGCTGCGACTGAAGCAGGTGGCGCTGTTGGTGGCACAGTTAGCACAGTTAGCTAACCTATATCATCTTCTTCAAAATGTCTTCTTCTCGACAACAGGTTGCTAGTAGTTATCAGACGGCTTACCATGGAGCATCTCCCAGCTGTTAGTCTTTAAAACTCTCGATGAAGGCCATGTTACTCCTTTAAGATACTTCAGCAAAGGGCGACCCCAGCGAACATTTCTCTCAGGCCGGTCTTGTTCCTACTTCCTGTGTTGACCTTTCACCTCTGACCCCATCATGCTTGTTGACACATCCCTGTGAATAAAATTAACAATTCCGCTGTATCTGCTGTCATTGTACAGAGGAAAACTCGTTTGCATTTCTTTGTTTTCAACAGTTTGAGCAGATCCCGTTGTATATTACATATGTTAGTATAGTGTGTCTTTATATATATATATATATATATATATATATATATATATATATATATATATATATATATATATATAAAAATAAAATTTTTATTTATTGTATTTTATTTTTTTATTTATTTATTTATTTATTTTTACTAAAGTCCTGTCAATGTATTGTTTAATTACTCCACCGAGGAATGCCACAGAGTAATGTGACAATGGGCATACGTGAATCCTTCCGTCTGTGCACAACATTCCCCAAAAACAGACAAACGGATTTCGATGAAATTTTCAGGTAAGGTCAGAAATGGCACAAGGACCACCTCATTAGATTTTGGCAGTGATGATGCAGCTTATATCCACAAATCTGTGGATCCAGATTGATTTCTGTGTCATTGTGAGATAGCGGCATGGCTCACTGTAACTATGACAGCAAGTGAACACTACCAGCTGCCTGCTGAAGGTCACATGATTGCGATCCTACTACAAATGGACTGCTGCGGATGTATCAGGACTTACCAGTATGATACAAGGATTAAATTGTAGGGGTGTTTCCGAGTCCCGTCAATTCCCACCGCCCACTAAATATTTAGGTCCCACTACATATTCGGCATGCGTACATAACGTACACGTGCTTAACACACACCTGTGCTCAGGGGCAAGGTCATTTTGTTTGTGGGTGCATGGATATTAAATGTTCACAATCTATAGTGCCGTGATTTCCGATCATCAATAACTAATAAACAAATGCTTTTCTAAAAAAACTAAATGCTGCATTTCTGACAATGCTATATGGGGGAATGAACAGCCTTGGTGGAGTACTGCGCCCTCTGAGTGCTTTTTTGTTTATATAGTGCCAACTCTCAACATAAATACTCTCAGGGCACTTTACATAGTAAGTTAAAACCTTACAGTAATATATCATTACAGAGATACCCACCAAACCCAATGATTCCCTTTATGCAGCACTTGGCAACAGTAGGAAGAAGAACCTTCCTTTGAAAAGAAAGAAATCTTCTGCAGAACCAGGCTCAGGGGGAGCAGCCATCTGTCTCGACCAGGTGGGGTGAGGATATAGGAAAGCAGTTACGCACACAAAAACAACACTGGGGAGGTGTTGGTGCGGCCATTAGCCACAGATCAGAAACATGCAGCTCCAGAGCCAGTGATACCAGCAGAGAGAGGACACAACTAGTATTCTAATATTCCAAATGTCCTATAATCATTCACATGATCAGCTTAGAAAGCATTACTTCAAATTCATCTAAAATATTCAACTGGACTCACTGCTAAAAAAAAAAATGTGGTATTTACATGGTAAAGTCACTATAACCTCTTTTTTTTGGCCATAACTCAAAACAAAATGTCACAAAAATGCCAAATAGCATGAAGACATGAAATTTTATATTCAAACAGTCAGAGGTCAGTTTCCCTTTGGCATGATAATGTTCTGGAAAAACATCGTACTCGCCATTATTCAACAGCATAACTCAGAGACTGAAGGGGAGATTGTGACCTTGTTTCACTTTTGGTCACATACTGTATTGGTGACCTTATGTCAAACTGTGGTGACTATTAATCTCCTGTGCTGCAGGAGTAACGTGTGTGTGTGTTTTCCATATTTTAAAGCATCCATCTTCCATCC
Source organism: Amphiprion ocellaris (assembly GCF_022539595.1). Lineage (NCBI taxonomy): Eukaryota > Metazoa > Chordata > Actinopteri > Pomacentridae > Amphiprion > Amphiprion ocellaris. The sequence goes on along the minus strand of NC_072766.1, from coordinate 22,291,683 downwards.
ATATTTGAAGCACTGTCAAATGTCATTGCTTCAACTTTCTATCAGAGTCAGCTTTATTGGCCCAGTACATGAACACATACAAGGAATTTGACTTAGTTTTTTATTTCTTTCTGTGAACCTGCACCCATTTTTTGCAATAAAACTCTGGACAGATATGGATGAAAACTATAAGACACCCGGTTGACAGAGGCATACAACCAAACTAATTCTGGTTCCTATTGCTACAGTATTGCCAAGCTGCATCATTGGTGTTATTTGATGAGCCAGTGCTACTAAAGATGAGATACCAGAAAACGTGAAACAGGGTTATGTCTGTAACTCAGTGTGGGTATATGTAAAAAACACAGTATTGTCCTGTGGTGTTTTTACTGGCACTAGTTGGCTGCACTGCATTCTTGTCAATCATCTCAAAATGACGTCTTTCAGCTGTTACACAGATGGTGCATTTCTTACAGTCGCAGCACAGCTAACTGTAATAAAGGTGAACTGGGTCGGTACAGGTAAGGTGATTAATGACTGGAGCCAGGCAAAATTTTTCAAACCACTCCCACAGTGGGCACTTCCATGCACTTTGCGTTATGGTTTACAAAAGCTGCTCGAGGGGCCGAGCAGGTCCAGTACCGGGAGCATCATCTGTTCCCAAGCAGATTATTTACAATGTGCCTCTATCAGCCATCTCAAGTCAGGCTATTAGTCATCACAGAGAAGACGACAAGCCCCAGAAACTGAGCATTTACTGTAAAATGGTGATGAATGGAGCAGCTTTTCAGTGGTCATACATCAACACCGACTCACTGATTTCTCATTTCTCCTGGGATGATGGAGTTAATATTTAGTATACACACCATTTGGGCATCATATTTAAAGTTATGTTAATACTAAGCCAGCAGCACTCGCATCCAGCATCCAATGAGTTGACACATAATCAGTCTTAATAAGATAATAAAAAGCTGTATCTTGAGGCAAACTCCCTGCAATCTGAACAGGAATCTGTATCTGAGTATTATTTCACAATGTCTTGATACTACTAAATATGATACTACTGCATATAAATGTATCTCTTGAAGCTAAAATGGTTCGTGCCATCCTCACAAATATGCAGATGGATATAAAGAGTATTCAGATTCATGCCCTCCACTGCAATCATTTGCTGGGTATTCTGAAAAGAGGAGACGTGTCAGTGCAGAATAATAGCAGTGAACTGTTGAGTTATGCTTTTCCTCTACTTAGTACCTGCCATGAAGGACCTGGCTCAGCGTGTAGGTGTGAAGTCAACATGTAAGTCACTCTGCTTGTTGACTAATTTTTCTCGACCCATACACTAACAAATCTGCAGTGTGTATGGGTCATGCAGTTGGGACGAATCCCTGGCAAAAAGCCGACAACACGCTCAGTAGACACAGCATGGAGTTTTTCGGCTGTAAATACAAAAATACTCCACATTATGCAGCCACAATGCACACAGACATACAACCTTCTGACCTGCACATACACTCATATAACTGCTACCTTTATTGTTGTACATATCACCAGTCTCTCCTTTTGTGCTGTCAGTCTTACACACTTGCACACAATGTTGCAGCTGCTGACACCTATATACAGTGCACAGAAACAAAAGGAAGAAAGCAATTACAGTGGCAGGTCTGGCAGATCTGCACATGTAGAGGTACTGTATATATGTGCGTGCATATTGGTGTGTGTGTGTGTGTGTGTGTGTGTGTGTGTGTGTGTGTGTGTGTGTGTGTGTGTGTGTGTGTGTGTGTGTGTGGATGTAAGGGAGTTTGACAGGGACGTCCCTGTACTTTAGTGTGTGGCTCCAACGACAGCCTGGGGTGTCGCATTCATCTATGTCTTTTTGCCAAATTTGATTTTAAATATTTATCACGCCATACATCTTGGCTGAAACAAATTGCTGGCAAAGTGCTATTGTCTGTGAAACATGTAGTAAGAAGGATGGAGGCTTTAGAGGGAACATCAATGTTTCATTTGGTAAAATATATGACTGGGAAGTGTATGTGCAACTACAGCACTTTTAAAACAGGGAGGATGATACAGAAGTAGAACTTTCCGGCGTGGAGTAAAGGTGGAGGGAAGTATTTTGAGATAAAACTCCCTAAGTCATGCACATCTTTTTCTGCAGCTGCAAGCACACTTTTACATTCAAAGGGCATCTTTGTTAGTCACAAAGCTCTCACTGTAAATTTGTCATTAAAATGGCACTTCAAAGCTTTTAAAAAAATGAATGCTGGAGATTTCTGGTTTAGCTGCCTCCTGTATGATATCTTGTTTGTTTTATGTGGTGATTTATATGTGCAGCTGTGTGATCATAAATCAGGATTTTTCTGCAGTGCACATTACAAAAGATGCATTTTTGCATAAAATACAGGAAAAAGAACACATCAACTGGCTGCTGTGTCAGTAGTGTGGATCCAGTTTTGGGTTGGAACTGATAAACTGATGGTTCTACAGGACTTTAGCTGCCATTCTTAAATCAAAGTGTTGATTCAGGATGTCACTAGGGCTCCAGGTGTCCTGCTTTATGTGTGTGTGTGTGCGTGTGTGTGTGTGTGTGTGTGTGTGTGTGTGTGTGTGTGTGTGTGTGTGTGTGTGTGTGTGTGTGTGTGCGTGTGCGTGCATGCATGCATGTGTGATTCTTAAAGCTTTTTCAATCCAGGGAAAGTTTTCCCTGTCCTTCCTCTTTGTAAACAACACATTTTACATTTATTTAGTGTCTTTTAACCTTAGAATTAAAATAGCTATGTGCAACACAGAGCAGTCCTTCTAAGTGCCTTGCTCAAGGGCATATGGCCTGTGGTTTTTGAAGGGGAAGAGAGCTATATTTATTCACTTTCACAAAGAAACCAATATGCTGGACTGAGCTTCTGCTGCTAACTGTTGCAGTAACACTGGACCAAATTCAGAGTAATGGTAGCTTTCCCAGCAAACAAAAGATGATGTACAACTTACCTGGGGCACAGGAAAGCCACATTCCACTGGTGGATGATGTCAAAACAGCAGCAGAGCCAAGCGACTCAGATATTTCTCCACTTTTGTTACATTGCTGCGCTTAAGGGAAGGTACTGCCTCAGATTTGATTTACTACATTGGTTTCACTCTGAACAGCACACATTTCTGTCTAGGGTTCTTACAATACAAAACTGTAATAGTATTGCAAAACTGTAACACCAGGAAAAGTTCTACGAGCACAGCAATAATATTCTCCAGAGGGAGAGCCCTGCAACAGGAAAATAAATGCTAGAATAACAAATGGTGGGTGGATGTGTTTTAGAAGAACTAATCCACACACTCTGTGTCCTCCTACCATTAAAAGTAAATTATCCACCTGAATGCTTCCACTAAAGGCTTCCAACCTGCACTTGTTTCACAGCACCACAGAATTATATATATATATATATATATATATATATATATATTTAAAAAAAAAAAAAACAATATACAGCATGATGCAGTATAATTCTTCAGCAACATCTGGCTTTGTTTATCTTCCCAATTGACTGATGACTCTATTTGTGTAAAATATACCCAGTATAAATTTCACATTGTCCCATTATTGTTCTTCATGGATGAAAATGAATCTGCGTGTGTCTGCACAATAAATATTCAGTAAGCAATCTCCATTTGTACGATAAATCATAGCTTTGCCTTGGCTTTGTGCTATACTCTGATCTGACCACATGGTGGTGTTCTTGCCTTGTGTACAACAAAAGCCTGAAAAAGGGGAAGGAACTCAGATAGTGCAGGCGGTTTGCAAAATCTTACATCTGAAATTGCATATGATCATAATATGCATTGTTTTTGATCTACCTTGTTTTCTGATTTGTGTCTTTAGTAGTCTAAGGTATAATCTTGCGTATTATAAACATTTACACTTCACTGTTAGACCTGCAAAGTTTTTCCTACTGTTAGTTATAACTGACTGAGGTGTCTGTGTTGTTCGTGCTCTTTTTGCATCAGGATTTCCACAGCAGGCTTTGAGAGCTTGACAAATTTCATGGTACCTTTATACTAACCACGAAGCATAATACCAGTTTGTTTTCCCTGGCAACAGCAACATCTTGTTCCCGTTCCACTAGATGGCACTAGTGCAGCACCACAGCTGGGGGAACAGGCCACTGTGCTACTGCCATTGTTTAAGTCAGCACCATTCCCTTTACCAAAGGACCGGCTAAATGCAGCAATGATTAATTACTAGTTCAGTGTTAGTACACATTATTATCCAGTATTCAAAAAGAGGCACACAAACGCCGCAGTGCACAAAAACAAAATGATTCAGGAGTTTTAAGGCCATTTGGAAATGCATCTCACAAAGCTTCTCAGCACATAAATATGTATTACATCTGCAACTCAATTAGGCACGGTGAAATCTGCCCTTTGGGGTAGAAACCTGCGAACCTGTCTAGGTTTGCCTTAACTGCTCCTTCATAGGCTTTTAGCAGCACAACTTTTGCTCTCACTGATAATCATCCCTGCTGACCTGTATATGGAGATTGTAATCTAATATAACACTTTTGATCTGTGTGCACTACAGGATTAAAGTTCCTTGCATACACCTGGTCCATGCCATAAAAATGGATCAAGGTCTGCTGAATAGCTGCATTACAGTCAGCTGCATCGAGCTGGCATATGCAAATATCCCAGAAATCCAAATGGAGAACTGCAGCTTCATTAAATTTAGCAATAAAATATTTGCAATACCTCATTGACTTCTAATGGCCATAATGAGGAGTATGACTGAATCCAATCGGCTTGCGTTAGATTTAATTTGTTTGGCATTTCACAGATGGGAATGCATTTAGAACTGTGAGTAGACATGAGAAGTCATTACAAAACCAGGACATAGGCAAAAGCTGCCTTGTGGTTAGTCTGTGTCACCACAGAGCCACAAAGGCCTCCACTATTTCAAATAGGGATGATTCCCAGAATGCTTTTATGGAATATGCAGAGGCCTGAGCCTCAACCACATACTGGAAATGCCAGTGGTTGATTTTACCAGATTGCATTTCACCATATTAGGTTACCGGAACTTAATTAATGCAATTCCATTCCTTATAACTATCTGTAACTGGCTTTGGTCCAAGCTCAGATAAGATTTGCCTGCAGACTAAGCATGCCAACTAAAAAGATACCAGAGACATAAACAATGAAGCTTCTTGTCAGCTGAGAAAAGAGACTAATGCACATAGAGAGGGCCAGTGAAACACTGTTTTGCAGACAACAGAATTTGCATTATATAATTGAAACAGCTCACTGCGAATTGCAGCAAATCAAATAAAGATGCAATGTGAGCTTTGGTCAAACACACAGCTGATAAACCACAGCATGGTGGGACTGGGGAGTGAAACTGAACATTTCACCATGACAAGTGTATATACAAGTGTAGAGAGGGCAAACATCCTGGGTATGTATGTTTTGTAGTTCAACAAACAGCAAAGTGGTGCATGTATGTGAAAAGGATCGACTCATATGAGAGCAGTTTGATTTGCTTTTTATAGGACAAGTCAAATATGCTCCTTCAAATATCAATCTATCTGTCTGTCTATCTATCTGTCTGTCTGTCTGTCTGTCTATCTATCTATCTATCTATCCATCCATCCATCCATCAATCCATACATCCATCAATCCATCCATCCATCTATCTATCTATCTATCTATCTATCAGTTTTGATTTGTGGTATGTTCAAACTCGACTTGCAGCAGCCAGAATAATCAAAAATCAGTGCTAACATGAACAGGAAAGTGAATAATCAAGACTGCAGTGTTGGAACAATGCACAGAGCAAATGATTATATCCTGTCAGGAGAATAAGACTCAATTTGATCACATCCTTTCCTTTTCAGACTTCTACTGCAATCTATTCTATATACACAAACTAGCTAATCAATTACAACCCCCAGCCAATGTAAAGATGCTTTTCATACTCAGCCCCCCTCACTGTGCATTGCTAAGATAAATTGGCTGTGACCCAAGCATGACCCCGGCTGATGTTCATGAGACCATTAAATTTCCTGCAAAGAGGGTGCAGTGGGGTTTTGTGTTTGTGTATGTGCATTTGTATGTTTGTGCACGTGAGACTGTGTGTGTGTGTGTGTGTGTGTGTGCGTGTGTGTGCGTGTGTGTGTGTGTGCGTGCGTGCGTGCGTGCGTGCGTGCGTGCGTGTGTGCGTGCGTGCGTGTGTGTGTGTAAGAAGATAGAGAGAAATACAGCAGGGGGAGGAGAAGCAGAAAAGAAAATGAAACAAAGGAAAAGAGTGAGAGACGGTGGTGCTCACATAATACAAATCACAAGTGACTGGTCTATTCTCTAATTTGCTTATAACAAACTAATTTGAACACCAGCCATAATTTTTAATGGCTTTTTTGGATAATTGTGACAATACATCCTTATTTGAATGAAACTTTTCATTTGCCGTTAAAAAAAAGCTTGTTACTTTTTTGTATTATTTGTGTACATCTAGTATACACCAATTAGACACAACATTAAAAAAACTGACAGGTGAAGTAATTGACATTGATGATCTTATTACATTGTTCTGCTGGGGAGCCTTGGTTCCTGGCATTCATAAAAATGCCCCCTGATGACAACAGCCCTTTCTCGCCCAACACGATAATGCGCTCTTCCGCACCACAAACACTGCCCAGGAACAGCTTGAGGAACATGACGAAGAGCTCAAGGCATTTTCCTGTTCTCCAAACTCCCCAAATCTGATGTTCCGTACATGCAGGAAGAAGCCTGATTCACTGCAATCCACAGGGTGCAAAGAAACCGCTACCAACATCCCAGCCCAGCGTCAAACACCAACAGAGGTCCCACACTTTCTCATTCATATGAATGAAAAAGTGTGTCCAAACTTTTGACTGGTAGTGTATACGCACACACACTACTACGATACTACAAAAGTTCTTAACCCTGGATTATGACAATGTGCACTGTGTGAGATTTAGTATGGAGCTACACTACCAGTCAAAAGTTTGGACACACCTTCTCATTCAGTGGTTTTATTTCATAATTTTCTACATTGTAGATTACAGTTTTTCTCAGTCGCTTTGGTACATTTCTCAGGTCAGAATGGAAATTCTCAAAACTACTTGCTCAATTATCACATCATTGTGTCACTTGTGCAAATCAAAAAAGCAGTTTCTCATTTCTTTGAACAAGTTGCAAATGCTTTGGTAAATCCATGCAAATTATTCTGTACAATTCTCTGCTGTTTCCTACTTTATCAATTGCTTATGTCATGTTAATCAATGTATTATAATGGGTCTCTGTTTAATAGTGTCACCCCCCACAACATTCAGGCATTAGTTCATCACATAAGTCTTTCCATGCAAAATAGTTGAACAAGTTGTCATAACATGTCAAATATATTTCTATTCATTTCCATTAGACTTTTTTTTAGAAATCTGTCCTGAATTGGTAAATTGCTCCCAGGTGAATCTTGAATTTCTCTAACAAAGGAAAATGTGTGAAGGGTTAGAGTTTTCTGAAATCACTCAAAGACACAAGAGAAGATGTTTGTGATGTGGATGAGAACCTGTGGCCCAACAGACAGGAACGTCAGGAGGTGTAGGAAGACTGCATTGTAATTCCTACAGCACTGCATGTACAGTTTTCCCTAAGGAGATTGTTCTATGTTCACATTTCTACTTTTGTTTTTTTTCTTTGTGCTATGCAGCGCTATGACGTGGTCCGTCAACAAATTACAACACAAACAGTAAAAGCGTAAATGTGAATCTTGTCCAGTCTCTTGCAATCAATCTCCCACATACACTAAGGTGTGACTTACAATTTATAATAACTGTCATCAAAACTTTATCCATAGTTTCCATCAGAACATCCCTCCAGAGTACACTGTTATAATGACAACATGACTCAGCAATCTGACTGTCTGATCCACACAATGACACCAGGACTTGTCATTCTGATGCCACTGACATGTTCATTGACACAAATATTTACTTTTGAGAGATGAACTAATGACTTTGAACAAGAGACTTACTTCTGCAGGTAATCCATGGTGTTTTGCTTGTTTTGTCTGAATTGTTTTGAGAAATGCATTTAGTGTTTTGCAAATATCGAGGATGAAAGAAAGCAACTGAGAAAAACTATAATACTGAAACCATCAAAACTATAAAAGAATACCTATGGAATTATGTTGTAAACAAAAAAGTGTTCATCTTCAGTATTAATCTACAATGTAGAAAATAATACAAATGAATAAAAAGCATTGAATGAGAAGATGTGTCCAAACTTTTGAGTTGCAGTGTTAACCCTGATTACTCCACTGGAACCTACAGTGCATCAGAAATGACCTGACCTATATGCTGTCTTATATCACGACGTTACTGAATCAATATTTCATCTAGATTTGTGTAAAAGAAAAGAGTTAGAAACATTTGCATCTATGCATTTTGGACAAGCTGTCTATTTCTTGCTGCAATCATTTCAGTCTGATATGCACATTTTACACTATTTCTTACTTGAGGGTCATTTTTACTTGGCCTTGTTTTCTTCTTGCCTGTAGCTGCGTTGTGACCTTTTCCACCTGACACCTTAATATTGCTTCAAAGAACTGAGTTTATTATTAGGGCCAGCTATCTGCACAACTCGTCATGATAGGCTCCTTAGTGAGCTCCTTGTGCAAGCAATACTATAATTTAATACTATAATTTAACATCTAAGATGTTAAAATGCAAGTCTGACCCATTACTAATTAACTGTACAGCATCTGTTAGAATTGTCAGAATATAAAGAAATATAAAATAATATTATAATAATATCGTAAAGGTTTACTCCTGGCATCAAACAAATATGTGCAACTTAATTATTAATCTCCGTAAATAAGCTCAATATGCTACATTAGTTATAAGAATCTATTCACAACAGCTACTATTGTTAGCTATAGAAAAGCAAATACACCTATAATAGAAGATACTTTTTAGCATAGTTTTAATTAATGTCAACGACAGCTATAAATTTAATTATAGTTTTACATTTTTATATATATATATATAAATATATAGATAAATACATGCTCCTGCCTCTTTTCTATAGGAAATAAAGTCATTCTACCTACAAGTTGTGACATTGGTACAAAAGACAAGAAAATTAAATAATCAGAAAGCTACCCACACACTTGACTAAAGCTACCTCATTTCTTTACTGAGCAGCAATTTCACTTCAGCTGATGTAGGGTTTTTTTTTTTCTTGGTACACTGGTTACAGGATCAAGGAAAAATGAATTCTCATAACATTCAGTAACTGTTGCTGAGTGAGCGACAAATACACCCTGTGAGAGTTACATTACTGAGTGCAGCAGCTTTAATTGTGTGTTGTATTTTGTAGACACGAAAACACAAACCACTTATGCAAGGAATTTGCTTCAAGATGTGCAAAATTTGTAATTAGAATCAGAGTGGTTTGAGTGTTACATTATATTAAATAAAGTACTGATATATTAATCTAAAAGGAAAAATGTAAAGCTAAGTTTTCAAAAAGTAAAAGAAATGTATAGTGAATGAAAGCTAAAACATGCATTCAGTGACGCACACAAACTATTCAATTAGCACACGTTGTCTTTATAATCATTATAAGCTGAAAAAAGACTGTTTCTATTTCTCAGGTTTACACATCTAGAGAGACACAAGGAGTTTATAGCTGACATTCAGGGAGTGGGAAAAAATGAGCGCGCTAATGGGCTGTTTTTCAGCAAATGCTATGTCCACATGTTGAAGCAAAAGGACAGACATTTGCCATCAAGTGCAGATTCACTTGAGTTCATTTCAGTCCAACAAATTCTTGTTTTACTTTACGATATATTCCAGTCCTAATAATGAATTCCTGTTCTGAAACAAGCACACATGTGGTTCACCAGCTGTCTGTGGGATCTGCATTGACGCAACTAGCAAAATATGAGATTGACAGTAATGTGAGGCCACCTCGCAAGGTCACCGGATACATGAACATCATCTATATCAATATGGTTGATTGTCGAGATTGTATTTTCTGAAAACCAGTCCCAATTTGCCAGTTTGAATCAGTAAATCAATCACTCTCCGACAGACAATCCATTTATTCCATATCATATCTGCCAAAAGGACAAATGGGAGTGCCTGTAGTATATTGGAAATAAAAGTTGCTAACAATTTAAGTTAGCACACAGTACCCATTAACAGCAAATCACACCTTACCACCACAGAACATCCCACCAATTACTGTAATGCCATTGGCAGTGCAGAGATCAACTGTACAATCGTTAGCTTATATTAGCCAGCAGACAGTGAGAGGAGGATTCCACAGGGAAAATATGAATCTTTACCCGTGTTGCAAGCAAAATGAAGACAGTTGTTTTCATTGCACTGCACCCAGCTATGTGCATTCTGCTGTGTAGTGTGTCCCTGATCCATCTAATGGATTACCACAGTGTCCATGGATTCAAGGGTCGGCTCTTGTAGCTCTGGGGATACGACCTCAGTGTACTGTACTTCATCCTTCAGCATTAGTACACTTCTACTCTGCCGTGCTCGTTCTCACAGATGCATCTGGATGCTGTTGGAGGCCCCACCAGAGCAGTTTGTCATGTTAACATAATCCAGAGTGATGTCTGGTTAATTTGTTTCCCCATTCTAATAACCTTGCATATAAATAGTTACAACCAGCATGCATGTTTCATGCATTTTCACCTCTTGAGCCTCAGAGGAAATTAGCATTTGAATTTGTAATCATGTCCCTTTTAAGTTGCATCACATGCAGAGGCTGAAATGAGGAGACAATTAACCTGCACAGCTAAGTGGACAAGAGGATCTGACAAAAATAGCTCAGAGGAAAATGAAGTCAAGTTGCATATTTCACATGCTGTCCTAACCAGGCTGGCTGTGGGTAAAGACTTCATCATCCAATCTCAACAGCGTGTCTTGAAACATGATATAATTTCAATACACTGCAGTAATGCACCTCTTTCTATACAATGCAACACATACCTTACACTTGAGAATTGATAGACTAACGGCACATCGATATTGTGTGTGTAAATATATATATATATATATCTGTGAAATGAGTGTTTGTGTGGCATAGAGAACAAATGCCTCCTACATGAGAGTGAATAGCACTGTTTGTGTCACAGGGACTGAACTTGCAATAAAACACAGATCATATACAGCTGTTGACAGGAAAAAATGTTTTTTCTACAATGTGTGAACTTATCAAGAACTAAGAAAAGCAGCCTTATTTTAGCAAGGTGACAACATATTTTTGCCATTTTCCAAAGTGTTTTGAGATAACTGTATGAGGTTTTGAAAAATTGTCTCAGCTCCTGGGGGAGCATGTAATCCTTCAACTTATTTGAAAGCATGAAAATCAACAAAAAGAGGATGTACGTTTGAATGCCCCCTCCTGTGCTGAACACATAAGATAATGAAAGAAAAGAGACACTCCAGAGCAAAATAGCTGAGGCTGAGTCTGTGGCTTGAAATTTGATCATAAATAGCAGTTAGTTTTGTGTATAGAGTCTGTAGGTATGCACAGGCTCACAAACCATATTTCCAGTGGAGTTTTATTGTGAACAAATAATTTACATTCAGTATTTTTCATCAGCAGATTTATATCTACAGGCCTTGTATTTTTTTATACAATTTCTGATTTTAAAAACATATATGTGAAACTGTCATACAATCACAGTTTCATTCCAAATACAATGCCAAAAAATTAAGAAAAAAATCGATTTCATTGACTGTGAAATTGCCAGTAAACCTATAGCAAGCAAATGAGGCGTTAAAGCCAACCTAAGGTACAATGTTCTCTTGTGTATCTTGTTTCACCTGTTTGTAATCTTTATGTTGTCTTATGTTGTGCATGTAGACATTGTTGATTTAGTTGCAAAGTATTCTCAATAACTGCAAACAGAGGAAATAAACAGTCAGTCTTTTGCCTCGGCAAACAAGAAATGTGCAGCCTCACTCCCAAAAGTCAACTACTGAATTACAGTATCAGTACATGCATAGACTAAGTGAAGTAGTAAAGCTAGACATGCCCAGAAGTTATGGGAGTCGAATTAAGAACATGGCTTGTGCTTCTTCGATGTACAAGAACAGAGAAAAGAACAGCCTTATGACCTCTTCAGTTGTTACAAAGATTTAACCGCCATCATTTAGATCTGCAGAAGCATTTGTGATCTGCAAAAATCAAAGCCGCAACACACTGAAGTATTTTAATGCATTTATTTTCCATCTAGCTCAAAACAGGCCGGGTTTGTATGAGAAGTCTGTCATGTTCTACAAAGTAAAACATCAGTAGTGGCTCAGAGGGACAAAAAGTCAGGGTTATTATTAATAAGTGGAGGAGAAAGAACATTATGCTGGCAAGCTGGCTCATGAGCCAGCAAATTGAGCTTGCAAGTACTAAAGCACCACAGAGATAGGTCATTAAGATACCCAGGATGAAGCTAAGAAACCGACTTCTCACAAAAAAGGATTCTGTGTGATTCTGAAAATAGGTTTTCATGGTTTGTAAAACAGCAAAAACCATCCCTCTACAGTGGCTCCATGCAAAACCACTATGGTGTTGAGCAATCTTTATTAAATGTATTAAGCTTCAACCAAGGTCTTCAGCTGTAAGCTCCTTCTAAAAGCAAATGTTTGAACCACTTCATCTCCAGTCTGTGAGATATATTTTTGTCTGTTGAAGTACAGAACTATTACACTGCCGGGTGTTGTGTTGAAGCACTAATGGTTTTGCAAACATCAGCAAAGGACTATTAAAAGGTTGAAGTAGTGCTCAGATGAAGACGTTTCTACAGCTAAATTGACTGCAAATAAACACCAGAATGTGGCAACTATTGCTTAAGACGGTGCACAAATCATCAACGGTAGCCCTCAAGTATTGTGTCATCCAAATTATATGTGATGGTGAGTGAAATATGAACGGCATAAGGACAGCATCAGTACTGTCAACCCTTTGAGACACTTAGATTCATTACAGATAAGGTTTCATTCTTCAGTCAATCGTTACACACTGAACTGAAGTGATTACTGGAAAGCATCGTCTTGTCAAGGATAGCTTATATTACCAATCTGTCTGCTTCTCAAGGACATGATTCTTTAAGTGTTTGGAAATGGAATGTTTGATAGGATGTGTGTGGCTATGTCTGTCTTCACATACACAGCTGATATTAGCTTTGAATTGGTCAAAGAAACAAATAAAAAAAGAACCTTCATTTATCCTGTAAATTACCTCTGGAGAACCAATGTCAGGTTATTCCTTCTCTTTCAGTCACAATGCCTGGAGAAGCCAAATGTTCTGGTGTAGTGACCCAGTGACTAGGAGGTCACTAACCCAAGTGGTCACCTCAGAGTTTCTGGCTAAGTAACTGTGTCTATTTAGTATTTGTTTTTGCCACTCCTGTCTATATATCTGAAGCTTTTTTGACTTGTCAGTACCCTGAATATAAAGAAAACATGGAAGCTGAACAGTTAAACATAAATAGGAATAACACTAAATGAGACTGGGGGATAAATAATAAGCAACTGATGAGCTTAAACATGGTGAAGGACATGGTACAATGTAAGCATACACTACCAGTCAAAAGTTGTAGAACATCCCAATTTTTCCATATTTAAAATTGGAAATTACGCATGTTGATGTCTCATTGTACTCTGAAATGAAAGCATAGAATAAATAAACGAAGTAAAAAAAAAATCCATTCAGAAACTAAAGTGTATTAGAAACTTTTGACTCATCAAAGTAGCCACCTTTGGCAGAGATAACAGCTGAACACACTCGTGGCATTCTTTCCACAATGGAAATCAAATATTCTTCAGAAAGTTCTTCCCAACTCTGTTTCAGAAGTTCCCATAAATGTGTGGCACTTGTAGGCTGCTTTGCTTTCACTCTTCTGTCCAGTTCATCACAAACCAGCTCCATGGGGTTTAAGTCTGGAGACTGTGCTGGACACGCCATGTTTTCAAGCTCACCATCTTGTTCATTTTTTCTAAGTTAGTTCTGGGAAAGCTTGGACTTATGTTTAGGGTCATTATCTTGCTGTAGGATGAACCCTTGACCAACTAGGAACATACCAGAGGGTTCTGCATGGTGCTGCAGAATGCTGTGGTCGTTCAGGTTCAGGGTTCCTCTCACTCTGTACAAGTCACTGACACTGGATCCAGCAAAACAGCCCCAGACCATCACACTTCCTCCTCCATGTTTGTCCTCTGTCCTCCAATAGTCCATTGGCAGTTCCCAGGCAAGCCTCTTTTTCTTATTCTGCCATCTTAGCAATGGCTATTTCTTGCTGCAACTCCACCTGTCAAACCTGCAACTCCAAGTCTTCTCTTCACAGTTGAAACTGAGACTTGCTTCCTATGACTATTAAGCTGTGATTGAAGCTGTTGTCCTATGAGCCGCCTATCACGCAACCTGTTGACTTTCCAAAACTTGTCTTCTGATTCTGTTTCTGCTTTCGGTCTTCCAGACGTCTTCCTATCAGAGTTTCCCCCAGTTTCCAAGTGTCTTTTGATGGTGAAGAGAACTGTACTTACTGACACCTTGACTTTCGTCGCAATTTCTCTGTAGGAAGGACCTCCATTTTTAAGTGTTATGTTGGTCTGTCTCTCTTCTATTGTTAATTGTTTTTTCCTCACCATTTTTATAGCAACACACTACTTTCTGCAGTACAATACTGTTCAAATAATGCTCCTGAGGCTATGGTGCCATGGTGTGATCCAACACTACTTTTATGCAGACAGAGGGGGTTGTAAGTAATCAAGAAAAGCTGGGACACCTGCAGGATTTGGTAGCACCAATTTTCAAGTACTACTGCATCAGTGGTTCAACCTCCATAACTGCAGAACAGCTTTAAGTTTTTAACCCATTTCTTGTTCCCTGAAAGAGGCCTTTTTGTATAATTCTGAAATGTACATTATTTTTCAGTTTTGGGTAACCTTACCTATTTTTTAACCTCTGGAATTTCAAGTTCTTCATTGGACTTGAACTATTTGAATTTCAATAAAAAAATGGAAAAATTGGGGTGTTCTCAAACTTTTGGCTGGTCGTGTATATAAACGGTGCTTGCCCTTCAGCACAAAACGGCAAGATCCAGATTTGCTGAAAATAAGCTTGATGAATATTTGAAGCATATTCTTTGGTCAAATGATGATCAAGATATATTTATTTTATCTCAGATGAGGTCCATCATGTTTAGCATGAACCTGATCAGGACTACCACAGTAAATGCATAGTCCTGACAGTGAAGCGTGGCAGTGGGAGAGCAAAAGATGCTTGAAGATGTACTGAAATACTGGCTCACAACATGACAATTAGTCTGCAGAAGTTTGTTAGAAGAGGAAAATTCCTACATGATAACAATCCAAAGCACTCTGCCAAAATCACAAAAGAGTTTTTACTGAAGAAAAAAGTGAAAACTGTGCCTTGTGCCAGTACTGTGAGTCTAACTTGAATCCAATAGAACACCTTTGGGGGTATTTTTAAGACAACAATGGAGCGACACAACTTGCCCAGCAAAAAGCAGCTAAAAAGAATAGAGACTCCATAAATTTGCATTTCTCCATGCTGAGGAATAATAAAGCTGGGCATACATAACATTGAGAAAACTCTTATCAAGACTTAAATCTCAATAATACAAGATGGGCTGACTTTTGCTGCATTGAGTTCCTACTGTGGGTCCTGTGTTTTTAATATAGTAAATCTAAGTTGTTAGTTTTAATTTTGCATAAGGGCACATACAGCATCATTCAACTTAAAAGCAATGCAATTACTGTAAGGTAATACAGTTTTGAATAGTCTGTAAAATAGTCCATTTTAAATGCCTGCACACATGTAGACCTTTGTATTGTGTGTGTGTGTTTGTGTCTGTTTGTGTAAGCCTGAAAACACTTTACCTTTGATAAACTTGGAGCATTATCTTTTCTGTTTATGACCCCATAGACATAACCCCAAAAAAGCCTACAAAGCATGCCTGAATACAAAACAAGTTGTTGAGATTCACCAGTGTTACTTTATTAACACATGAAAGCTACTAAAGTATTGCACTATTAGGGTTGCAAAAGAGATAAGAATGTGAAAAAAGCAATTTCGGAAAGCAAGATCTAACTAATCAACAACTCTCTTTTCCAGCCCATCTGATATACAAATTGTGCCTAATGAACCTTGCAAAATCAATTACCTGGGTAATACTTTGCATGCAAGGGAAACCAAACACTGGATGCAAGATGCATACGTAAACAGACATTACTCACTGCAGATTATTTTGCTCCATTTACATTGCATTAGCAGCAGAAACAGCAAACTGACTGGTGCATATTCCTCAATCATGTTCATTTCATTAAAATGCATCTAGGCCAGATGCAGAAACCATACCCACCTAACAGCTAGTTGGAACATCCATTACACCAAACTCTGTAACTTGATTAATGTTACAGCGCCGAGTGGACAAACAAATAATTTGTGCACTCCGATATCTGTTTATCTTGGAGTGCACAAAATCATACAGGATAAAATGTTTGGGTGACTCTTGAATGATGGATGATGGTATTCCTTTCTGCTGATAAAGTTCTTTTTATACTCATGTTTAACACTGACACTTTGGCATGAAATACTGTATCATGCATGTCCAAGATAACATTCTTAACGTATTGTATGACCGTAAGTAGTTCAGGGGATGTAAAGCGAGAGCCTGTCCTCTGTGGTGCCTTCAGAGTTTGATTAAACATATATCTAGATTTTATCAGGCCTCTGATAGAAAGTCATTTCCAGAATAAATAGGCTTTTGTAAAATGTTCTGAGGCTAATAATGGAAAGAGGCATAGCACATACTCTGGATATAATTCATCCTTCAGCACTTGCTCTGTTGCATTTACAATAAAGTGGTAGGTGTTTAACAATATATCTTTCTCACTAAAAAGTTGTTCAACTGTACATCAAACTTAAAAAAGCTGATCCACAGCTCTTCTGCAAAGTAACATAGTGGAGAAATTTCAGTTTCTGAGCAGTGAGGCACAAATCTAAATCTGGCGTCATGAATTATTAAAGCTCCCTTTATGGAGCTTTCTTCAGAGGAGAATTTCCAGCAGAGTATAGTACAAGCTTGAGATCAAATGGAGCAGAGTAAAAGAGCCAAATGTAATGCCAAAAGTATTTCCACCAAAAGTGGTCCGCGTTGTTCTGCACTTGAACATAACAGAGAGAGAACTCAACAGCTGCAAACAGGGAGAGACAGTGATAGGGAGTGGTTTCACTTCACATGGTCAGCGATGGTCTCTTCCATGGTAACCATCATTTGAATGATGAGGGGAAATGAGAAAACTTGGAAGATGACAAGATGATGACAAGAAAGCAGATTTACCTCTTCTGAATATCACTAGACAATAAATAGCTTTGGTTTGGAGGTGTCAATTGTGGATGAATCACTTGTCTCGGTGTCATCCAACTCTGCATGCCTTTGTGAAATTGCTTTTTGAGTTTGAGTCGCATGCAGAAAACATTTTATCTTATCCCTAAAAGTATTTCTAAATGGCATTTCATTTGAGTCCCTGCAGGGAAGCTATATACAAAAGTCTTTTATGGGCTTTTCATCCATTTGATTTGGACTGTGGAGTGTCTGGGTCACACACTTGTTTCAAAGCACACACTACATCAAAAGGCGTCTTTAGTTTCCTACAGCATTGTGCTGGTGCAGATTCAGGACAAGACACAGTCTAAAATGAAAAAGAAAATTACTGGACGGATGCAAGGGGAGGCATGTTTATCAGTCTCTTGGACTACATTCGCGAGTTCTATCTCCTAGTTTTTTCAAAAATGTGCTTTGATTAGTTGGGCCTTTGTAGCCTTCAATATGCAACTTAATATGATACAACAGAAACAAGATGGCGGTGATCACGATGAAGGCAAATAAGGGCAGTTTGTGATTTCTAGCTCTTACTGTGATGTTGCCAGAACTTAAAGGTCATTCAAATTTAAAAACAATCTTAGTGAGAGACAAAGACAAATGTGAGCTAAGATGTGTCAGAGTGTACAACTGGAATTCTGCTTTAATTTGACCCCTTGTACTGGGCGCATATTCATATTTACTGAAGAGGCTGCCTGGTACTGTTATGACTAAAAGGGTTGTTTGTGGTGCTTTATGTTCAGATTTGACTTTTTACGTTTAGTAACATCAGTGACACTGATGTTACTGAACCTGTCAAAGCTGTTATTTATTTTCAAATTTACAGTTTTGATCAAGTTGAGGGTTTTCTTGGAATGTTTCAAATTTCACTCTGGTCTGGTGATTAGGGCAAGGAAGCTTACTGAATTTCTGAATTTTCCCAAGTTTTACTTACTCATAGAGTCTAGAGTTATTAAATTTGTATTGGTTCTGTATCTGCAGGTTTGTCTCAATATGTGGCACATTTTACACCTAGTCTTTAAATCCTATGTTTGTTTAAGAAATATGCATCATAGTAGTTTTAACATAACGATTAGAACAGTGGTGTAAAGACTTTTCATTTAAACACCAAACTTGTTTGACTTTGTAAACAAATACTACATATGAATCCTAAATATGTCACATTTCATTGGCTCTTTAATGTAAGCTGTCAAAAGCTGCTACTTGTAATGCAGTTTATTCTACAGTAACAGAATTCACCTTTGCACCAGGGTTTACAGTAGTAGCTGGATAACCATTCAGTTTATGAGTTAATGTTATTTTTTCCACTTCCCTCTTTCTCTTGCTGAATGAACACATTGATAATACTTTGTAAATAAAAGTACTGTAAAATAGCTTCAAACTGAGAACAAGCGCCAATCACTTTGTAATCAATTTACACTGCTCACAAGTTGCAAAATCAGTGTCATATTAAGGTGTTAATTAGACACTTATTCTTTTCTGTCTACAATCTGGGGACTTTTTAAAATCGACCCTCTTTCTTTCCTAACATTTTTTTTCTGTTACCTTTAACATAGTGTACATACAGCAAATGCTTAACAAATGTTTACAACATGCAACGTATGTGTGTGCGAATACATCAACATGTCAACAATTACGACCCCACATGTAGAGCTCACATATAGCCCACAATAATAATCCATGATGTGTAACATATACTGCAATGTAGATTTATATATTAACATAGCGTTACTCATATGAACAAATCTTGCTGTAAAGTATTTGTTAGTTTGTACATATATAGAAGTCATTCACTTTTGGGGACACTTAATCACACATGATTACAACATTGTTAACTGTTTATATGTCATGTTGTTCGTTGATGGAACTATAAAGACAGAGTGAGTTATGCAGAAGTACATTTATCAACATTAAAAACGGTCCTTTTAGCCGTTTGAATGTAGATTATAGTGTTTAATCATGTGTTCTGAACCATTTAGTAACTGTTTTTAGAACTGTAGCTGCTATAGAAACAACCCAGATATTATTTAAAATAATGTAATGCAAGAATTTACCAGTATATTATCACTCATGCTCAACATACTGGGTCAAACTTGCTGAAATGCACTCAGTTGCATAATAAATGGCCGTGCATATTCCCACTTTAGACTGTCTGTGAGCCAAAAAACAAAGCCAAATGTGGAAAAAGAAACATTTCCACTTGCTTAAACATTTTCACGCTTAACTGAGGTGGCGCAGATGACACAAAAAGTGATAGAGACAGATTTTTAAAATTTAGTTTTTGTCTGATTTCTGGTAGTCCCCAGAACCCTGGATAATCCACCTATGTCAACAGTTTCTTCCATACACTATATAGCTCATAGTGAGGTCTGTGGATTGTTGTTTTTAAAAAGAGATGATAATATTAATTGTTTTAAACGTAATGTATTAAAGAAATTAAATTACTTCCATTGTATTGAGGTGGAGACAAAAATCTCAGAGACGGAAACCTGAAATGTCGTGGATTTGCAATAATGATGCACACAGTATAGTGAACTATTGCTATAGTAATGTGACATTTTACATACTGCAACAGAGCCCTCAACACGATGGAATATATGAAATTTAGTGATACTAAATTCCTTTTATGCTTCACTGCAGTTGAAACTTGGCAGAATATAAATCAGTGGCAATCTCTGCTGCTCTTTAACTTGTAATAAGAATCAGAGAAAGGCGAAGCACTCGTCTCTTCAGACAGATAAACTCAACTGCTGAAGTTAACAGCTTTCTATGGGGAGAAAATGATTTTCCAATGTTTATACCGTTTAAAACCACTATAAATTAGAAAAAGAAAAGCTGATATAATTTTGTTTGAGCAGAATCTCTCCACTCGACTGAATGTGTCTATAAAATTCTCAGAGAAAAGTAGGTTGCTAAAATGCACTTAATTTGGCATGATAGATTGAGTCCATGCTTCAGTGACTGTAATTGAATCTGTGACCTATTTCTTCAGAAGAAAATTGTCTCTTGGGTTATTTGTCACCATACATTTTAATGGAATTCAATAGACTGGCACTGCATTTATACATTTTCATCCAATTATCAGCATTCTCTTTCCAATCAGTAGGTTGTTTTAAATATAGTCTTTTATGCAGTAATATCTCAGGCTCAAACCAAACAGGCTCACGCTTGTCGTGATGCAGATTTGTCTTTAGAATTCAGTGTATTTTTCACTGCTCTTATTTGGAGATCAATAGAAACACAGATCTGAATGACAGGAGACTGCAGTTGGTCGGACTGATTTATCATCTGCTATTCCTCACTGGAAATCCCACCAGAGATCAGCTGCTTAGACGGAAAACACAACATAAGCCAACCATGTCCAGTTGTTCCTTCACTGAATGTCTCTATTAACAGGGATCATTGTTGGCTCTTTTGGTGCTATAAATAATGTATCACTCGAGTTGCATCACTAAAATAGTCTGACATACTCTAAAGCAGAAGATGAGAGACGGTGCAATCTTGGAACCGTTTAGTCCGCCTGCCAGTCAGAAAACAATTGAAAGATAAAATGTCACTGACATATAGCATTTTAGCTGCATTTTAACTCACTTACTCACTATATAGCATTCGCTACATAGAAGACTCACTTGCGGATCAGGGCAACAGCTGCTAAAACATTTTGGACACTTCTTCGATGTAACACAACTACATAATTATGTGCTGGATATTCATGATTATCTCTGTGGCATCAACAAACGGCAGAACATCTGCACCACATTTCAGGTCGTTGACACCACAACATTCCTAGTTTTGATAAGTTGTAACTGGCATGTCTCTCCACCGCCTCAAAGTAAAACATTATATCACAAATTTGTGCACACATAACTTTATTTAGTTTGGCTGTCATGTTTCCACCCACACAAGTATGGTTTTACTCTTGCAAAACAGTCAAATACATTAAAATAACAGCAGTAGCCTCACTGTTGTGAGAGCTCACATGCAAATATTTTCTGACAGCATTTCATAACTCTGAGCGAATTGATGTAAAGTATAGCATTTTGGTGTGCCTCATGATGATTCTGTAATGCACCATTTAATGGATTCAATTTTCAGACAAGAATTTGAACAGCACTACAAAACCGCTGACTCACTACACAGTGGAGTATGAAGTGGGTGACCTGATGTTCCAAACAGAGCTTTTGCTTCTATAATATAAAATATCTGACAATCAAAATTTAAAAATGGATATTGTATTTGATTACTATTCACTATTATCTCAAGTGGTCTTATCTTCTTCATCTTAGCAAGAATAAAAAGTGAAATAGGACCTGATGGTGCAGCCGGATGCTTCATGTACTGTAGGAAACTACTGTCCGCCCAGGCATCGTGGTTTGACCTAATACTGTACAGAAAGGGCTACAGTGGGGGCTAACAGGAGGAGACAGGTGTTGTGAAACATTCAACAAAAGGAAAACGGAAAAGTCAGTCTTCAGAAACGTGTCTACGGCTGCTTCAGGACCAAAGCTGAACAAGTGAAGACTGAGTCACCAAAGTCTCAGTCTGCAAAGCATGCTCACAAGTCAAACCAAGGCAATCCCACCCAGAGTCATGTGAAAAGGTGCAGAAATTGTTAGATTTTTTTTGACATTTTGGGAAACACTTGATCCTCTTTGGAACAGCTCATGCAGATAATGGTGACATGATGGCGCAACAAAACAAGGAAAATTTTCCATTTCAGTCTTTTTATTTCACAAAAATATTCCTCTGTGTAAGAACCTAAGATGTCCCAAGCTAGTATTTTCCTCTTTAACAAAAATAACTTTTTGAGACAGTTTGTATAAGTGTCCACCAGTCCCTGACATTGGCTTACTGAAATTTGTGACCACGTGGCTTAATAGTCAGCTTGGTGCAGCATCAGCAGTAATGCAAGAATTGTTTTTGACTGGAAGCTAAGGCTCTAGATTTACTAGTCAATATATGCACCAAGCATCACCTTTGGTCATTAGCATGGATAGTGAAAAATTTAGGTCATGGATATAAGCAGCCGAAACGAGTTTTGGTTGGGGTCTGGCTTAGAGATACGGCGAGGACCCTGGACATACAGAGGGAGCTCAGAGTAGAGTAGCTGCTCCTTTGAGTCAAAAAGAGCCAACAAGGGTAGTTTGAGAACCTGACAAAGATCCCCCCTATGCAAATTCCATTGGAGATTTTCCGCGCACGGTTTTCTGAGACCTAGAAGTATACATATATATATATATATATATATATATATATATATATATATATATATATATATATATATATATATATATATATATAGAGAGAGAGAGAGAGAGAGAGAGAGATAGATAGATAGATAGATAGATAGATAGATGTATATACTAGCTATATGCTAGTAAGCTTACCGCAAACATCTATACAGTTGGGCATACTGGCAATAAATAAAAACGTGAAAAATCCCTCACTGTCTGTCTGAGCACACCTTAAGAGTCTCCATCCAAGCAACAGCCCTGAGCCCGTGCTTAGGCACAGTGGTGTTAGATGCTTTAGGAGCATTTAGTCCTCAAGAGAAAATGCAGTGAAAACTGATAAGAATATAACTAATTTTGTACCTAGTTGGTCAAAAAGACTGAAAGGGTTAGATTGGAAACATTGCATTTTTCTGGATAATGGTACTAATTGCAAAGTTATAGTCAATATACTTATAACAATCAAATTTATAACTGAACCCTGAGGTGGACAGGCCAAAAGCTTACCAAAGACAGTCTTGGTGAAATGAACTTGTACTACTCTTCCACCAAATGTTTTCTTTAGATTAGCTGAATGGACCACAGCATACTGACTACTCCGAGCCGTATTAATAATGCTAATGAAATTTAAATCTTTCTGCATGGAGTATCCATGGTCTCCCTGTGTATGTGTGGGTTTTCTCCAGGTTCTCTGGCCTCTTTCCACAATCCAAAAATATGCTGAGGTTAATTGGTATTTCTAAATTGTCCGTAGGTGTGAATGTAAGTGACTGTTTGTCTCTCTGTGTAACACTGTGATAGACTGGTGACTTGTCCAGGGTGTCCCCTGCCTTTGCCCTAAGTCAGCTGGGATAGACTCCAGCCCCCCCGACCCTAATGAGGATTAATAGGTAGATAATCCTAATAGATAATGGATGACTGGATTAAAGCTAGTGTTTGTAGCTTATTGATTCATTTTGACTTCATTATATTAAAGTAAAATAATAGCAACAGACTAAACACAAACCAGTGTACACCTGTCCAAATTCATATACTATCTGAAAGGAGAACGACACCAACTGGTGATCCTAACAAGTTAGCCAACTGCTTTTAGATAATCTATCATGTGGGGTTTTGAGCAGTGATACACTCACTGATGTCTGCAAGGTTTTCATTTGACTTTTTGGCTATATTTGTTTTTTTGTTTTTTTTTTAACAAAATGCAGTCATGCTTCTCTGACATGATGCCAGTTAGTTTGGCGACAACTACGAGTAAACGTTATATAAATAAATGATATCTCCATTAGGTTGGGTGAGTTCAAAGTTGATCACAGGTATTCTGTTCCTCCCACTATCAAAAATAATAGAGTAATTCTAGAAAGCTATTAATGGAGTACTTTTCTTCTTATCAAGGTAACACACAGCTGATTGTCCCATCAGTGTTAATTTAGTAGAATTAGAGCATATTGGCCAATCAAACTGCCAGTGGAGACTGCAGCCCTACTAAAGGTTACATGGTTAATATTCTCCATGCATATTACTCATTACAGACACTGCAACATCTCAACAAAGAGGCAATTGATGTCACAAACAGTTTAACATGAGTGAAATCAGCATTAAGCTAGCACCCAAACATGGGAGAAAAGGACAAGGAAAAACTCTTAACGCAGTCCTGCTCCAAAAACCAGCTCCACCCTACATTACCTTGTTCCACAGAGCAGCAGTGTATAGTTTGAAAACATTCTTAACATCCTCACGCAAGCTTATGTATAATTACTGACTACATCCTTATGGGCTGCAAACATCAGCAGTCATTTCCCTGCAGACATACACTGCATTCAGTGGTGCTTCTTTTCTTTTGCTCCTAATTCCCTGCTGAGAGTCAGGAGTGGAATATTAGATGCAAATACAGATAATAATGATAAAAATAATCATCTTCCAAACCATCCTTTACAGAAGGCAATAAAGCCTGCAGTAATGAACTTGTAGTCATGAAATTTAAATTTATAATTACATGACTTAATGTAAGTGTGGCTCCTAATGATAAAGTACTTCTGGTGGTAAAATGCAATTAGTGGGGACACCAAGCAATCTAGCACAGCTGTCATACTTACATTTATGTGAGCTATAAAGTTCAAAACCAAGAAGACCCAACTGATAAAGGCACTTTACTAATTATGGATTGTTTCAGTGTCCTCTGCTTGTTCAATTAAGTCAAATTGAGAATGTTTTCTTCATTCTCTAGTAAACCGCTGTTTATCATTACAAGTTCAATTGGTTGACTCTCAGTGGAAATGTTATCCATATCACACTAATGAGTTCCTAGACGGTTTTGTTCTAATTAATGCTACTAATTCCTGTTAATTAATTGTTGCTGAGGCTCGCTCCATCTGCTGAGTTGAGGAAAGTAAAATTGGGTCATTATAAAAAACAACTTGGTGCTATCGAAATATGGGTCTAGTTTTCCTCCCTAATTTGTTAAGCAAAATGCCTCAGCAATCTACTAAGTAGCAGATGAAAGCTAATGTTTGCACTGGCATCTATTTTGCATGAAAGAATCATTCTGTTAAATGGTTTATCATATTTATGGATGAGCAAAATGTAAAGCAGTGAAGAATGCCAGTGGCTGTCAAATGGATTGCAAGCATTATACTACTAAAAGGTAATGAGCTAAAGAACCAGTAAGGTAGGAGCCTAACACAGTGAAATAAAATGAAAATGTTTAGCCTCACAGAAACCAGAAGAAATCTCATTAATAGTTTATGTTACAAAATCTTGATCTGAGGAGTGACTGCCTGCTAAAGACAAATTCAGTTCTGTGAGACCTTGTGAAGCAAATTTGAAATCATGTGTCTTTTACTTATTACCATGTGTGTTTTTTTTTTCAGTTTATGCAATTTGAATCAAAGGGTGAGATGCAAACTACATCAAGTAGCACTGATCTTCATCCAATTTGAGCTATTCATTCTGGATTCAGCTATGGCCTTTGAGATGTGTACACTGTGGCTATGTGTAAATATTTGAAGCTGAGATGTGTTCCAAACTGCAAGTCAAAGCAGTAACCTTCAGTGGCTTCGATTTTCTAAAAAAAAAAAAAAAAAAATGCATCGTTCTGCTTTACCTTGTGTTGTGGCTTGTGGTTAAAGAACAAAACAGAGAGACCAATGCAGTAGTCTGGCAATAAATACTGGCCATGTTATATAGAACTATGTAGTTATTGTTGTGTCAGGAGGTGCTGACTGAATCCCGAAGTTGTTTCTATGGCATTTGTTTTGTTGTTTTTTTTTTTTTGATGATGTCAAACTTCTTTATGCACATGGGGAAACAGAATATTATTGTTTGGTGTGTTCTAGCATCAGGCAGTGTGTCACAGGTTCCCCACAACACAATAGATGGCAGCAGGACAGACTGAAGGAGAGACTGCCTACATTTAGTGGAACATCACAAATAAATTCTACAATTCTGGGTACACATTTACATAATTTTTCATTGCCTTGTCTTTGCACCCTGGTGGTACACATCCCCTTGAATTTCTCTAAAACAAATGTGACACATAAATAGCAAAGTGCACCTTGATTGTTTAGTTTTGAAACATTTTGCCAACCTTGAGGCTGGTAGGATACACTAACCCACATGGAATCAATCATTATGCATGTACATGGGGCGCAGTGAAGACTGACACAGAGATATTTGTTGCTGTTCTTGTAATTCCAAAAATAAAATGCATAGATGTAAATAAATAAATAAATCGCATCGTATGGTCCTTGGAGCTTTGTGTATACTCTTAAAAACAAATCATAAAAGTGTGACATTCTCACAAACACATGACAACTTCACATCTGGGGTTTTGAGAATTTTAAGACCAAAAAACAGGGTCACTGACAAGAAATTACAAAGAAACTCTGTTGCAGATAGTCATTAAATTGTCTTAAATACCGTTCAAATTGCTCTGAGACCAATTAATAGTGTTTCATTGCTCAAAGATACAATATGATCAAAACTGCATTTCCCTGTCCGATAGTATTGTTTTACAATTGTCGGAGCTATTAAAGCTGGCACTGCTGTGGAATATTAACAACACTCCTCTGAGATGTCATTGAGCCAGTAGCTGTCAGACAGACAACAGCAGCTATCAGCCAAGATCAACATTATTTTATAATGATATTGTATTAACATCTCTCCTTTTCTCTGCCTCTCTTAATTCTCTTTGTGTGTTCTGAACTATTAGTAAGAAACAGCACAAATTCTATAAGTAAACAAACACCACTGATGTATGCCAACAAATAAAGTTACCTTGTAAAGAGACTGTGAAAGAGTATAATTAGCATCATCTATGGAGTTTATTTGCTGCTAAACATAGCAAGCATATTTGCAAACTCAAGCATTTCTATCAGTGTAGCAGTTAAGGCTGCCCACTAACTTGAAAACAAA
Organism: Amphiprion ocellaris; assembly: GCF_022539595.1. Taxonomy (NCBI): domain Eukaryota; kingdom Metazoa; phylum Chordata; class Actinopteri; family Pomacentridae; genus Amphiprion; species Amphiprion ocellaris. The sequence goes on along the minus strand of NC_072766.1, from coordinate 22,264,626 downwards.
CCTAGCAACAAGAAAAGAGGAGCACATACTCGTCGTACTCCTTCTCATCTGCACAACAAGAGAAAGCGATCCCCAAAGATTTTCTGTGCTTTATTTTGCAGCCGGTGCCAGATGTCACTTTGTAGTAACAGTATAAACCGTGAATGTGATGGACAATAATTATTCACCCCCATGATCAGAGAATATGAATCAAACCCACTCAGACATTTGACCTTGCCTCAGGGCGTGTGCTACAGCAGTTAGGTTGAAAACCTTTTGATATAGATGAATCACCATTAGAAAAGCTTATTTCATCCAAGTTTTGTGACTCAGCATTGCAGGTCCTATTTGATGTACTTTCCATTTATTAAAAAAAGTAAATTTCTTGTTTAATACAGTACCATGAAAAGTGGGACTTCTTAGGTAGACACATTGTTATATACTGTGGGGCTCTGGCTCAGTAAGAAACCTGTATGTTAGGAGTCGTAATATTGTGAATTATGATGGACACTTCTCACATTACACATTTATCACCAGGGTGCCGTGCATTCCTACACATCACACCAGGTTTGAAGAGCATAGCGATTTAAATGCCAACAGTATTACTGATCTATGTTTCCTTCAAGGCCTTTACCTGCCACTTCCTGCACTACATTTGATTGAGTCTTTTTGATAAGAAGTCCTATTTCAACATGAATCTGTAACATTGCTGAGTTAATCTATCAGTTCAAGCAGAAATAAGTAATGCCTCTTTTGTCTCTGGTACAGAAAAACCTACAGACTGACTTCTTGCTCAAATACGATCAGCTGGAGAACAGCGATGACTTAGGTAAAAATGACACAAAGGAAAAAGAAAGTTGTCAGTTCTCTCACAAGCTGCCTCAGGCTGAACTTTAAAGAGTAACTTCACACCAAGCTGCAAAGCATTTTTAGTGATCCCAGCCCTGGTTAAAAGTGTGTTAGCCCCCAATTACTCTCCAGGATGGACACAGACAGTAAACTTGCATGTGTTTCAAAACATCAGGAGTGTCTATACGCAGAATATTCCACTCAAATGAACATATAGAAAACATGACACTGACTTACTGACAATAAAAGGAAGAGTCATCTCATTTTTTTAGATTTGGCTTTTATTTGGCTAAACAACATGAAAAATGGCAAAAAAACAAGTGTGCAACCACTTCGCAAGAGGAGGGCCAAGGATGTGGAACATACTGTGCATCATGGGATATATAGAGTGCATAAAACCAGCACCCAGCTTTCTATGTTTCTGGTGTATGAGCAGTGAGCATATTTGCTGTATGTACAATGTGCATAGTCTCAGTTTTTAGGCTGCATGCATTGCAGTGTTGGGCAGATAGTGAAATTTCAACAAGTCCTCCAACTTTAATGACTATTCTGGCTGCTTGTCCCGAATACAAACCACGAATGACTTGGTTAAGTTGGGCACAAAATGACTCTGCAAGGTTTAGGGAAAGATCAGGGTTTGAGTTAAAATAAAAGACCTTTGTTAATATGGCTATAAAGAAGATATGAGGTTATGGTAACGGAAGAGTCAGGGTCAGAAGAAAAGTAGCCTACCATGTTAAAGTCCCATGAGGTGTTGACCCGTCCATCCAGCCCAACCTCCTCCCTACATGGAATGTGGGGCTGTACAACTTCGTCATCTCACTTCCTCCTGTGTTCCTGTCATGGTCACTAAAAGGCATTGTCACAATAAAATAAAACATGCGTCCACAAACAAACCAGTTGTTAGCTTTTTTGGAACCACATACTTTAAAATGTTCATCACTTGGACCAGCACTGAGCCCTTGCAGATGCAGAAACTATAAATTAGCCTTTACATGTCTGACCACACTGAAGTCACTAATGAGTTTGGTCTTAAGTGTGCTGTGGTGCAGCATGCAAACAGTGCTTCATGCTGCATGGTGTGCAGACCACACCCAAAGTACATGTACACTACGTCACTGCAGCAACATGGAACATCAGCATCACAACATTAGAAATAAGAAAAGCACTCAGACAGCACAGTACTCCACTAAGGTTGCTCAGCTGTTGTATCATTTCCAACGGCTGAAATCTTGAAAAAATTGTGGAAGAAATCACAGCACCATAGAATGTGGCCATTTAATATAGATGTACTCACAAACAAAATGACCTTGCGCTGAGCACAGGCCTGTGTTATGCATGTGTACGTTATGTATGGATACCGAACTGCGTTACCTAAATTTGTAATGGGACTGATGGGACTCGGAAACACCCTCACAATTTAATCAATTGTTCCTTTTATCATTTCGAACCGATAAGTCTGCAACGGTCGATTTGTGGTAGAATGTAGGATGATTCACTTGTAGTCATAATGCCGCCATCTCGCAGTGATACAGAATCTGTGGATCCAGACTATAAGCCAAAATCTAATCAGTTGGTCCTTGTGTCATTTCTGAACTTCCCTGAAAATTTCATCCAAATCTACGCCGATCGTCACATAACTCTGCCGAGGCTCCACCTCCTTGGCGGAGTAAAAAGAAAGATTTTAATGTTATATATAATTATTTAGTAGCAGAGTAAGTTTACAGTTTATCCCCATAATTCAATTATTCCTCATCGTAGTTTATCCTTGAAGCCAGAATTATCAAACAACTTCCTGTCAATTTCAGTATCTATTGGCAAGAACTAAAATTTCTACAATTTTCCTCATTGCTTATATATAAAAGAGAGACAACATTTTGTCTCCTATTTTGTTCATATTCTGCTCACATGCTGTTGATGTTTTAAATGAGTTGTTTTGGAGGATTTTCAACCTACACTATAAACAGTTAAAGATTTAAACAAATCTTCCACAGTTAGTGCTTTTTGGCTCATTATCTCATGAATCATTGCTTTGATGACATTTTTACAAATGACATCCAACACCGCATTATATGTTCAACAAAAATAGCATTTCTAAGTTAAAGTATGAGTTTGTCTGACAGACACTATAAAGAGCTAAGCTGAGCAAAGACAAAATGAAGCTGAGAGAAAACTTTCCTACAGAGCAGTTACATAAAATAAACAGTCTCCTGCCTATGTTCACAGAACAAAATTCAATATGGATATAATCTCCCACTTGACAAAGAAATGATTGCCCTCCTCTTAGTACAAGGCTCAGAGCTACACTGTAAAATGCATCTATTAATTTCCTTCAACAGAATGTCACTGCCATTAGCATCACGGATGAACAATAATGCAACGGTGCCTCAGTCTGAAGTAGCAGCAGCAAAGAAAGACAGTCTACATAATTATTCAGCTGTTTCTGACATGCTAGTCCAATCCACAAGGGCTCTAGATTGTGTCTCAGTAAGGTGACCTCTCCTTTTGCTGTGGCAGATCTTTAAAAAAAAAAAACATCCACATCCAGACCTGCCACAGCATACAAAGACTGCCTTTGTTCAACAAAACATCACCTCAACCTGAGTAGTGTTTTAGAAAGCGTAAAAGTGAATAAAAGGCTCACATTGCACATAGAACGCAAACCTATTATTGAGGTCTGCGCAGGAGGTCGCACAACAAGAGAGATGTGCACCACAAAACCTACAGTTTCCTGCGGTTGTTCACGTGCAGATATTCATTTGTGTGAAAGCATCAGAGGGAACGATGGGACTGATAGGAAGTCAGGTAATGCTGTTTTTCTCAGGTGAGCATGTTGTGTGTGATTGCATGTTTCATAATCAAAAGCATCGAGGATGGCTTTCTGACTATAATCTCCACTTTTTTTTTTCTAGCACCAGCAGGCAATTTAAGCTCAGAGAAATCACTGTTGCTCCATAATAACCTCTAAATATGTCAAGGTGACTGGAGGATAAGACCTCTTACTTCATAGAAGTCAGAAATTCTCATTGTGGATGAGATCTTACAGAATGCATGAGATAATCAGGAAGGCACTGTCACTAGACACTAGACTAGTTATACTGGAAATAAACAGGTAAGCGGATAACGTGCTGTACATTTTTTATCACCTTCTCCAGTGACAATGTGAGGTGCAGACTGCTGAATGAGATTAAAAGCAGCATTTGGAGGGAATCTGACAGTGAAATTTAAATTACTCTGAATTTAAATGGCCAGTTAAGATATACAAAGTCAAGCTTGAAACGTCTGTGTTAAAATACCCACACAACTGTTACTGCAAGTGAGTTCATCTTCAGGCAGCTCCTCCTTTAAATAATACAAACAGTGAACATGAAACATTATTTCATTTGCATAGGTTAATTAAAAACTGTGTCTGACTTCTCTTTCCTGTGTTGATCAGAATGCTAATTAAAAACCACAAGTAATGTACATGCAACTGATAATGTTGACAGCTTTTGCACATGCCTTAGAGGATAATTATTTTTTATTTTCAACATAGATGTTGTTTTACAAGGTTGTTAATTGCATTTTAAAAATAATAGGTTGTGTTTATATGCAGTGAGTGTAGTTTATGGAGAAAGCTGTTCTTCTCCAAGAGTGCTACAGCTTTACAATTGTATTTTACAGCAAAGCCAGTAATCCACGGGTGCCATTGTGTTTTTAATTGATCGTCATAATGGCATAATCTAGTAACCGAACTAGTGAAGACACCCAGAATTCTCCTTTTAATTAATGGTTGTAGAGATGTATTCCTTCCATTGAAAGCGTCACTATGCAGACCCTGATTTACTGAAGCATCTGCGGTGAAAAACATCAAGCACAGAGTTGTGGTGTCTCAGTGCGAACAGGGACATGCAGCATGTGCTCAGCATCATTTGTCAGAGTGAAGCTCTCGTCTTCTGCTGGGTCCAAAATCGCCATGAAACGATATTTTTGAAAAATGAACCTACAAATTACAATTCACCATGTGACACTTAGTCCATCACACTGGACTTCGTACCAGTGAACCCATTTGAGGGTTCCTAAATGGCCACTTATCTTGTGGCCATTTAGATGCCAGTGCAGTAAAGGTTACAAGCACAGCCTTTCAAAGTAACACAACGTTCTGATAAATTTAGTCCCTGAACTTTGGGTCCAACTGAATTTGGACAGAAAACAGCTGAGGAATTTTACACAGAGACTGCTCCAATGGGAATCCATTCTGAGAGCTGTTTTGAACTAGAAAGAACACATCCTCTGATAAATAAAACTGAGCATTCCACAGGTTTTTTTTTGTCAGATTTTTTTGTTTGTAGTGGCAAATTAATGATTTTGTCTGAAGGTAAAGATCAAAGCACAACACAGCAGACCTGATCCATTACAATGGATCACAGGCCCACATGTGCAGACAATAAAAACACTCCCTTCCATCTCAGGCTTCTGAAAGTGCATGCATAATTTTTAAGTCTTGTCTTCACTGCTAATTAATTGGAGTAGCAATTACACACGTGCAGCTGTTCGGCCAGATGCCAGTGAACTCTGCTCTGAAGTCATGTTGGCAAATTAAACCTGACAAACATGAAGCATCTAATCAAGAGTTTGTCCAGTAACAAGAACCACATCTGGCCTCAGACGCACCTGCGATGCGAAGATTTCAAAGTTTCAGTGAAATACTAATATTATGAGACACAACCTGAAATATTTGATGGAGCAAATGAGTGGCTGAGGTGCATTACCTCCTGAAAGCAATGTTCTTGGATCAATTCAGGAGAGGGATCTCTTTTCCACGCTGTTCTGTTTTGCTTAGTGTCTGGTTCTACCTCTGCTTTTGCATGAAAAACAAAAATTTAGTGAGGAAATAAAATATATAAGGAAGCTGATATTTAGGATATTGTCAGATGCAATGGTGGAAAACACATTTGTATAATTTAATCACACGCCACCTTACTGTGAAAATATTTCTGTAGAAGTAACCTGCGCTCTAAGTATTACATTGTGTGATAATTACTAGTGGGTTAGCTGACATAAACAACTGGTGGTGCTAATTCTCCAATCAGGTGCCATTAATGTAGATGAAGAGGGAGTGAGAAAGTGCAATTTTTAATATAGATCAGGGTTGTGGTTGTGGCTGATGGAAAATGGCAAGGAAAGATGTGAAGACAAATTGATGAGGTAGGAAAAAAACAACTGCAAGGCTCTGACCTCAGATCACCTTCAAAACTCGATGATATCTTGAGAGTACAATCTACAGTTCTAAAGGTTTATTCCACCCAAAACTGTACAGTTAGTACAGAAGTTGTTTTTTGCCAGTGTACGTAAGCTATAAAAGCTAGCTCCCCTTTGGAGTAAATAAAAGTATTTGTTTTCTGGCCCAAAAAAGAGGTCATGAATAACAAGGGATCCTAGAAATGGGTTCCTGAAAATGTATCCTCTTCTACTGCAGACACAGTTCTTGTCTAATTGTCTCTGTCATCCTTTCTGTCGCCATTGCAGTCGAGGATCTGACAGCATCAACATCCACTTGAAATGCACCAAATGACGACAAATAGCAGTAACTAGACTTAACTCCAGGTTTCTAAGCATTTGAGTTTTATGTTACTGATAATGGTATTAGAGAGGAGAAGACTGGTAATCAGCAAAGATATCGAGAAGGCAGAAAAAATGGTGCTTGTTGTTCTCTCTGAATTTCACCAACAACAGTTGTCTTCTTGGGTTTATCCAATTAGCATCGAGCCCTGTGCAGCTGTTTTTCCATTTCAACTCAGAAGTACCTACCCTATAATAGATGTGTTTTTTTTCTCCCAAAAACGCCTCTGAAAGAGGCCCTACAGGGGAGGTTCCTGCATCTGCAACATTCACAAAAGTTCTAGATGGAAGTTTGGCCTATTGTTTCTACCGCAAGGAATTGTGGGACAGCATTATCTCCTTTCTTTTTTGTCAAGGATATGCCAGTGTATTCTATGCTAGGAGAGTTGAAAGGCAAACAAGGAAGAACCTTTTCTTAGCATTTAGAGAATTCAACCATCATGGTTTCCCTTTAGATACTGTGTTCCAAGCTGTATACTTATTCGTTTTACTTTTAGTATGTTCAGCTGCCCTCACAAAGTACTCACTGTGCAGGTGGTACTATGCAAATGGGAACTACTACATTGTCATAAATTGCCTTACAGTCTGCAATGTGAAACAAGCTTTTGTCATTTGAATGATATTAGCAGTCAAGCTAAACTGACCGGATGTAGTAGAACATACCGGTATTTTTGGTACACTGCATTTGACATACTATTTATTTGGACATAATAAATCCTTCTCTGCCGTACTAAATAGTATGGAAGTATGGGTATTGGAATACACCCTTAAACCCTTAGATTTAGTTGGGAACCTGCCAATGCAAAAACAACCATTTGACTGCAGCCCTGACGGTTGCTATGTCTCTCCAGCCTGTTTAGGTCTGTTTTCCTTGCATGCAATCTAATTGTATTATTTGTAATTATTTCTAATGTAGTTTATTGGCACATCTCAGAATATGCAGTAAAATTTTTGGTTTAAAGCAGTAAACAAAAACCTCATTAGGAAGGTAAGACAGACGTTTAAGTGGAAAGGATTTTACTCATGCAGAGGCACTCAGAACATTAGTTTATCACTTCAGATATCTATATGCAGTAGTAAAAGTCCTTATGCTTTTAAAACACCTTCATCAGTCTCAGGCTGCTGGTGATAGTTTCTGTGCTCATCTTCACCTGTGAAAACTGCACAGCTCCAGAGCGAGTCAAACTGTGATGTGCTGCAATGCAGATGGATTTTTCATTGCCCTGCTTGGAGGAGGGCAAAGCGGTAACATTGCCTCCCTTCTCGCCAGGGTCTCTCTTGTCTCCGCAGCCTCCAGTCAAAACGCATGATCATCATTCCTTCTCTCTTTATCACCACAATGTACCGCGTCCTCACCGCCTGACAATTTCATATACGCTGAAATTCATGACCTCATCACAATGCCGAAATTGATTTAGCATGCTGTGATTTCCTTTTCGCTTCTGAAGCCTATTCTGATTTTTATTTTTGACGGCAGTGAGAATATGATGTGCTGAATTTTTGCACTGTTCAATTACATTTGATGTCGTGAAGTCAGATTTGATGGTGCTCAAAGAACGCAAACAGATGGTCCGGTATCTGACAATAAACAAGGGAATGCAGAAATATTATACAACCTACAAAGATACAACAGATCTCTATTTCCACTTTAAAGTGTCACAATAAATGTATGCCATGTCTTTTCAAAGCTATAAAGGAACTTCAAGGCCCTTGTCTTCTCTGTAAAGTCTCCAGTCTATAATATTTACATCCATATGGGAGGAGCCAAAAGATTAGACTCTGCAATGATTTGAAAAAGGAATTGAATTATTAACCGGCTGGCTTAATAAAGTGTCTGCTGTTGTCAAAGATGACAGGTTGAGGCGATGCATTTGATAGGTAGCGTTTGTAAATCCCATTGAAAGGCATCATTAATCTTCTCATCTGGATGCCGTGGGACATAAAATGAAAGAGTGGGAAATTACTTGTCATCCTCACAGCAGTGCACTGGAACATTTTAAATGGGGGTGTAATTGTTTTCCTGATTAGTTCGGCGTGGGTATGTGTCTATTTATTTACATGTTCCGTTAACAAGGACAGTGTTTGTTGTGACCTACTTCCCCCACCCATACCCAATTGAGGATGAAAAATCCCTTTGAGCTCTGGGAGCAGCCGCAGAACTGCCTCTGCTGGAGAAAAGGAACATTATGGTAGTTTAAGTAGACAGTTCAAAGATGCATTTTCACCAATGAAATGAAGGGATTCTTTTCTTTATGAACAAACAGATGAGCACATGTGAAGCTACTAAAACCCCCTTTCAGGATCCTGCTGTGACACTAATGGCAACGTACAGCGACTGGGATGAACAGACACAGGATTAGTGTTTTCTTAGCAAGCCATATATTATGAGTTGATATTATGTGATTATTTATTTGTATGTGAAACACAACTAGCTGCTGAATAAAATGGGCTATTATTATGCTATGTGCCTCCTTGTGGGATCTGTGGAAAAAAACAATGATTAAACACACATGGACACCAGATTTATGGCAGTTAAATGTATACAAGAGAAGACATGAATAGTGCAGTTGAGCAAAAAAAGGGTTTGTAGTTTGAATCCTCTTTATCCCAGACTGTGTTGAATCTAACAAAAGAAGCACTGTTACAGATCTCACATAAAACTGAAAAAAGAGCATTGAAATGTTTGATTAAAACATGCTTAACCACATCAAATACAAGTGTAATGGAGTCAGTCTACAGAGACAGTAGCAGCATTTACAGGCTCCTGAATAGAAACCTCTGGGTGACAGCAAAAATGGTGAATATGTGACACATGTCCCGCCCCTCCCCCAAAACAAGCCAATTATCTGCTTCATAGCTGATAAACCAGGGAAAATCTGGTCAATTGTAGTGTTGCACAGACTAGGCTATAACATATGGGGTAAAACACCTTTCAAATCATATTTTAGGTTTTTATTAGATGTGACTGGTGATTCTGTAAAGTAGTTTTCATGTCATGGTGACTCTTGAAATTGAACATATAGCTCTTCTCTCCTCATTTATTAAGAAAGAAGTCTGGTCTTGTTAGCTTGACGTAACTGCCGTGGGGTGAAAGGTGAAACCAGCCTACAGGGATTTTACTTGCCCTCGGCCTGCTGGGCTAGTTAGCACTTATTTGGTGTTTCTTTTCTTCTCAGTTTTAATTTTATGCTTATCTATTTTTTCAGTTTGTTAAATGAAATGCTGGCATCAAAATTGAGGGCTGCACAGTGGCTTGGTGGTCAGCACTTTTGCCTTGCAGACAGAAGATCCCCGGTTTGCGTCCCGGCCTTCCTGGGATCTCTCTGCATGGAGTTTGCATGTTCTCTCTGTGCATCCGGGTACTCCGGCTTCCTCCCATAGTCCAAAAACATGCTCAGGTTCATTGGTAACGCTAAATTGTCCGTAGGTGTGAATGTGAGTGTGATTGTTTGTCTCTATATGTAGCCCTGTGACAGACTAGTGACCTGTCCAGGGTGTCCCCTGCCTTCGCCCTAAGTCAGCTGGGATAGACTCCAGTCCCCTCCACAACCCTAATGAGGAATAAGCTGTGTGTAGATAATGTATGGATGAGATAGTATCGAAATTTAGCTTTCAAATTACAGGGAGCAGAAAACATTGACTAAATTAACTTCAAGTAGCCAAAGATCAACAAAGAAGCTTCAGTTGACTCACTTCTTCTAATATTTCAAATCATTTTTGCCCAAGAATTTAAAGTTGTACAGCAAGAAAAGATGTTAAAAGTATATATTTAAGTCCTAACCAAACGTGTAGTTTTGTTTGCAGGCCAGTGGTGCAAAAACAAAGGGCTGAAAGAGGAGGAGAACTGCAGATCTGAATAATAATTCACATTGACTTTGTGGTTTTATTCATGTTACTAATCAAATTTTGATTAGTGCAGCTTTAAGGGATTGTTGTGGACATTTGTATTTCATTACGCAGAGCAGGCTATTTGGTTACCGTCATCATATGAATCATTCATGACTAACAAAAACTTAAATTAGAAAGTGGAAATTATTAGGAGTGTAAGGATTCAGCATTGCAATATCCCTCTGAGCAACCCTCACCACTACCCCCACCCACATTTCTCTCAGACACAACAGTGAATAATAATGCAATGCCACTGTCTTTATAATGAGGATACAATGGCACATTTAGAAACAGCAAGCTCTATCCTCTGCACAGATTTTTCTGACGTAAAAAACAACATATATAGCGGGAGGTGTACTGTCTGGCTTTGGTGCCATATATTTAGTTCAAATTACCTTTCGAAACCTATAATTAAACTACCTGCCCTAGTTTTAAAGGTTCAAAAATAACTCCTGAATGAGCAGATGTTTGCATTTTAACAGCAGCTGTCATGGGTGGGTGCTGGCAGCTCATAACATGCATACTTGTTGTAATTGAGAGGTAGTTCTGCTTGTCAAGTGAAAAAATACATCTGTCATAACAAACTGCTGCTGCAACTAGCAGGATTTATTGATAAGGGTTGTAGAACTTCCCGGGAACCTGGAAATAATTTGAACTTTGTCACGGAGCCCTGAGCTGTACAGTGCTATCAGGCAGGCTAGCCATCCTTCATCACACCATATCTGAGCTCTTCTGTCATGGCTGTGCTCAGGCTCTAATCGCAGCTGGACAAAAAGGAGAGAGAAAGGTGGTTGGAAAAACGGAATATGGATGATTCAATAGATGTTTTATTTATTTGTATTTTTATTTATTTATACAGACATTGCATTTTATTTAAATGTTGAACTTTGTGGGCCAGATGCAATATGTAACACCATTAATGACTGTTGGTATGAAATACCTGAATCTCATTTTCAGAAATTTCTGCTAAAATATTAACACTGTAACTTTGACATTTTGTGACACATTTATTGATTCATTCACAAATTTATCATGTTGCGAAAAACACTTTTGCACTGGACACTTTGTAACAACGTGAATGAAATCTAGTGTTGTTTTTCTCGTGCACCCTGAAGGGATGTGCTCCCACGAGGTGCTGCTCCCAGATACACACCCCCTGCTTCATGATGCAACTAGATCTAAACACGGAAAGCTGAACCTGATCACTCAAGTCTCCTGGGAATCTGCTGATGTGCCAAAAAGGCTCAAGTTCACAAGCAACAAAAACCCAAGGACGCAAGCCACCTGCTGCTGCTCAAACAAAACAACAGGCAGCCACTACAGGTCACACAGCTACTGCTCAGAAGCACTGCTGACCAGCGAGCACAGCATTAACATTGATCCAGACAAAGCCAGCGTCACATGCCATCAATAATTGATGGTGACTCATAATCACAAGGTTTTCATTAAACGACTATTGGCCAGTGTTGTTTTCAGGGGTAACCAGCTGTGTTGTAGGAGAAAGTCAAGTCAAACCAGGCCTTTGCTTGATCCAGAAATCCTCTGCGTCACTAAACCGGTTTGGATTATTTTAAATCTCATGTAGGAGAGATTATCAAATTTGATTCATCAGTTTGTTTAGCCAAAACATTTTACAAGAGGACACAGGGCAGGAAAGAAGTTACAACAACAAAATTATTAAAACTGTGTTGAAAATGTTCTGTTTTTGTCAGTCGAGTCAGTTCACTGCAGGACTCAGGGTTGGGTATTATTGACCGTGGAACAGATTAGATATTCTCTCTGGTGCTGTCATAACAGATCTTTACATAATATGGGGTATTTCAGTCTGCAGCAACGGTAAACATGACCCTAAATATCAGTGCTTTATTCGCTACACAGTCCTCAGTTGCTCAGAGCCTAGCTTAATGAAGGTGCACAGACTTAAAATCAGCTCAGCAGAAGTCAGAAATCATCTGTCACCAGGCAGAAGAAAGCTATAAAAAATCTGACAAGACAGCTGGCATGTGTGAACATATAGGTGTGGATCCTGGATCATAAGGTAGTATGTCTCTTCCCAGCAATAGTAGGCCATTGTTCTTTGGAAACAGTCAACTCTTGACACAAAGCACATCATGGACATTTTCTGACTAATACATATTGAGGGTGAAACTAAATACACAGAGAAAAACAGCTAAATGGAAAAGGATTAGGGTGAGGCAAATGGAACTCAATTTATATGCAGCTTTAGTCCAACAGCAGCAACAAGAAAAAATAGCCATCATCCATATCACTTAGTAGTTTGTTTGGATGTTTTGTGCTTTGCTTTGCCAAAAAACAGCTAATAGCAAATGTGATAATTGTGCTGCTAATTTTCAGTTGTTGCAGAATTTATGCCAACTTTTACACATGACTGCTACTTTTTTAGCACTGTTTTCTATGGTCGGCAAGACAGCAGTTCAAGAAAAGAGCCTCACCGTTCTAAACAGTAAACTAGTCATCAGCGAACACAACACCAGACCTCTTTGAATCACTGCTTGTTTTTAAATCAAGATGCAAAAATGAGCAAAATTCCATCTTTTACTCTCTTGTTTCGTCGTATAATCATGAAGCTCATCTGACTGGACAAGTTGGTTAACATAAGTGTTGAAAAGGAGTTTAATTATGTCAGCTTGAGGGATTTGATTCGGCATGTCATTACAAATACTTTCTGCTGCCATTTGGTGTGATAATGTGCAAAGTTGTTAGCTTCAATTCTGCACTGTTAGCTGGCTGCATTCAGGACAGCTTTGTTTGCAAAATCAGGTTCTATCTTATTGCTCAGACTGATGAAACACAAGCTGGCGCCCTGTTGCGTGCATTAGAGCTCGTATATTTGTGGCTGGCACAGTGTCAGTTTTACATAGAAGTGAATGAGAGAAGGAAGTTGCACCTGCCCCTTTGTTCTCTTCCCTGAGGGGGATCTTTGTGTTTGTCCCAAAGCACTGTGGAGTACAGTGACAAATTTCAGTCGAACCCACACAGCCTCTGACAATGACTGAGGACTTTATTCCACCTCCCATTCACTGTTACAGTTATATGTATGTTAAATGAGTGGAATTAAGCTGCACACTGAGCTGTTGAGAAGTATTTTACCAGAACAATCTCCGCTCTTGTTTTTCTTTATCCTTTTTTCAGCCCTTTTAAAAACAAACACACTCTTATGCTCTCACACGCACATACTGTACATGCACACACACACACACACACACAGATACAAAAGAGGTAAATTAGGCATTCTGCCAAGTCCATTACCATTTTTAAAGAGACGTCTTCTGATTTAGGGGGGCAAAATCCAGAAAAAGGAATCAATTAAAGTGAATTGGATACAGTATAGTGGAGAAAGTGGACATGTTGTTAAAATGCAAACAGCATCTCCATCACCTCCCCTGAACGAAAGAGAAAAAAAGAACTCCTTCCCATCTCTTCAGCTGCTTCGGCCCCGTCCTGAGAGATTGGAGCTGTAGAATAAAGAAGGCATCTGTACTCTTCCAGGTCAGTCATGCCCTGTTTGGGAAGGTTGGAATTTGAGATCCAAGGATAAACATCAGCTCCCCGGAGAGGACGGTTACTCATGTTTGAATACTGCACAGGGAAAATGAATCTCTCCACAAGCAAAACAACCATGAAGAACACTTTCTTAGGCCCTTTTGGGAAAGTTAATTCTTAACCTGCGGCTCAGAAAAGATGTTTGGCTCATCGTTGGCCGCTTGTTTAACACACATGAAAAAATACACCATTGTGGGGGAAATGAAGAGAAATGACAAAGCAAATGAAAATAAAAAGTGTCCCATTTTGCTTTTGCTAAGAGAAATCACTGGAGCTGAACTCCAATAAGCCATGTCTGTGCAAATGTGTAAAATGCAACTTTGATGTGTTTCATGCAGCATTTTGTAACCCTGCACATTTTCTCTTCATTCTGATCACCCTTCTCTTCATCCTGGGGACAGAATAATGTCTCCATGGGCAGAAGCAAGAGTAAACAGCTGTGCCTTTGTATTATGAGTGGTTACAGGTAATCAACAATGCATCCACTTACCCAAGACTCTTCACAGAGGGGATTGTTTTCAGCTGCACTCAATGATTGAAAGCATTAGTGATGAATGGCAAACTGCTCAGATGGTTCGCAGACTTTCACTGTGACCATGACCACCGTGCGATCGCGGAACAAAAATATACCATTTCAGTGTTCACCTCTCGCATTCAAGTAATGCAGTTTTGAAATTGCATGCGCAAAGAGGATGTTGTTTGTATACTAATTTGCAGGAGCACTATCTTCTGGGCCAGCGTAGTCATAGGCAGTGCAAGCAGCATAAGAAATGTGTGTTTTAGTGAACTCCAGGTGCGTGTTTGTTGTATCTGGAGATTAGAGACAGTTTTAGGCTCATGATAAGAGACATGGACGGGAGGACTTGTGGCTGCCCAGATGCAAGGAAATCCAGCATGTAGATCAGGAGCTAAAACATGGTGGAGTTACAAAGGGTACACCTTTATTTTCCAGATCCTTCTACTTATGAGATATCTCAGTCTTCATCTCACCCTCCCTTTGACACATAGTCACACCTGTTTTCAAAGCAAATGTTATCAGAGCAGAGGCCATCCAACCAAATCAAACACACAAAGCTCAGCTGTTGTGACTTGGTAACACTTTTTGTTCAAAATACTGTGGATCTATTCAAGTAAATCACACACTGAAGGGACATTAAATTGCCTCGCTGTAGCTTGAGGCCATTGCTTCTAAACTCCATAAAATACGTGGTTGTGTGGGTGATGGAAGAAAATTAACGCATGGGGAGAATCGCCATGCATTTTATACATCACCAAATGTTGTTTTTCTTTGAAAAATATATTTATGTTTTTACTGCCAATGAGCAATTTAGCATGGAGGCAGTACTTCATAGTTGCTGTTAGCCCGCTGAGATACAGCACAGAGATATGATTCTAGCTCTGTGGTGAACCAGGTCAAACAGAGGTTCAGCACAAAAAGGAACGAGTGTTAATGGGTGCTTTGTGTACCTCAGAGTCTTGGAAGCTTCTTACAAAACAGTTTAATAGCTTCAAAAAGTCAGATTGTTACTGAGAAAAGAAACAGCAGATGAAGGTATAGCGCTATCACTGATCATCAGTTCTCACATTTTTTATTACGGAGCAGATGGTGTGGTGAGATAAGAAAAAAAACCAAATAAATGGATCGCTTGTGTCCAAATGCACCAAGACATAAGCAAATTTAAAACTTGTGAAGCCTTTTCTCAGCGCTCATGTGGGATTAATGGTCTAGAAAATCAAGTTTCTGTTTTGTAATCTGTGTCTTCGGGAAAGAATATGGGGATTTAGAAGATTTCTTCAGACTCTCTTGTTTAGTTAATATCTCTGTACCATTTACAGTAGTTCCGTTTTATTTTTAAATAAATGTTCATGAACAGTTGCATCTTCATTTTTGGTAGTAACATGTCAGGACCTGCACTCTGTTATTTCTTCCCTAAATTCTTGTCTATCTACTGTAGTTGTTGTGCACAGACACACTAAACTAAAAGAGGGCTCTGAATCACCACTGAATCTTTGTCTCCAGGGTATGGAGCTCAGTCATGTAAGAAACCTCATCTTGTTTGGCTTCACTAACAACTGCCATCAAGTCAGTAAAGTAGACAGATTGTGGCAGATAAATGTCTGTTGAATTCTGATTCCTTATCATTTTGTGCATGTTCCATGCACGACATCTGCTACATTAGTGGGTCATGTGAAAAGATGTTTTGTTGTTCCGTGTGTAAGTTCGGGACTAATTACTGTCTAATAGAAGCTGCAAGGAACAGGCATGTGCCAAAAGAAGTAATTTGACTGTAAGCAAGCCAATTATAACCCAATTACCCAGCTTACCTTGCCTGAATTAGAGCACAGTGGGTTTTGCAGTGGGTGAACTCATCATGCTTAGCTGGGTTTTAGTCAAGGCAAGTGTTTATTGACACAAATCAGCTGAGAGCTGTTATAATAAAAGTTACATATAAGGGCTTTGCTCTGCATGTAGAGCTACAGGAGCTCATGTAAGCTTGTTCCACTCCTCTACACAGTACCTAATGAATTCTGCTCTGTGGATATTACAGCCCTCTGAATCTTTGGGTAAAAGCTCTCCAACATGTAAACCTGCATTAACTGACACTGAGAGGTTTTCCACTCCAGAAGCTTGCAGGCCGTTCTTGAGCGACTAAGGCCTTAGTGCATATCCTGATCACACGTACCATCACTGAGGAATTTAGAGCTATTGTCAGGCCACAGAGTACCTACTTCAGGGTATGTTCCTATCATGGGACGGAGTGCTGATTGGTTAAACACTGAGAAGACAACCCTGATTGGTTAAATTCATAATGGACAGTGAATGTCATATTGTCTGCCCGTTCAGCGTCCAGCAGTCTTCTCCTCCCTAACATCGCAATGAACAATATAAAATTCAGACATGGACAAACAGTAATGTGCATTTGGAGTGTTGTGTCCTCCACTTGGTGATGAGTTCAACATTCTCTTTCATTTGCGCTCTGCTTTTCTCTCCTTCACCTCCTGAGGCAATGTTTGCCTTTTTAGCTTCTAAATGTGCCACTGCATTCTTTAGCTAGTTGCTAACTGAAAAACATCAACCTTTGTTTAGACGCCACACTGTTGAGAACCGTGAGAGTGAAGCAAAACATTAAAGCTGCGGGTTGGTAAACCAAAACAGGAGCTTAAACACACTGTATAACCTATGAAAAGCTAAGTAGGTAATAATTTTTCGCATTTTCAACGCTTTGAGTAACACCTTACATATTACATGCAGTAAATGGATCAGTTTTTAATGTGGAAATATTCATTATAGCAGCTTTAACCGTACCAATTTTAGGCCTCCATAATATTTTGAAAACATCCTAGATTGTACAGGGCATGCACAAAATAACAGCAATACCTCACAGTCACAATATTCCTTTATATTGTAGCATTCCAGTTAAATGGTTAATAACAAGAAAGAGTTGGCTTAGCTAGGTCAAAACAATAAAAAAAAAAAAAAAACAGGATACAAAAAGAAAACAGCAGCAAAAATAACAATCCCAACACACAAGCACAACTAGCATCGTCATTCAGCTTCTTTAATTCAGCAGGTGTCCCTGTGCGTTTTTCAACCATCTCTCTTAAATAGTTTGTATGTCTGACCAGTCAGCAGTGGAGAGCCTGCAGCAGTGTGTCCCAGAGCTGGCTCCAGTTGCGTTGTGTTGCGCTGGATTAGAATCAGAGATGACAGCTCGGACAAGTATGAGGCAGATGGTTCCTAACGTGGCATCAGTTACAGGTCTTACAGGGAAAACCTTTCATCCTTTTGTTTGCCTTCCACTCGACGCTTGCAGAGATCCCATCATTAGAATCCCATTCTTCACAGTCGTCATTAGTCATCTGCATTGTCCAACTGATTGTCATTCTCCTTTCTTTTGATGGTTTGCATTGTGGTGTGCTGGTTAACGGACCTTATCTTTCCATAGAGGCCAAGTGGTTAAAACTACTCCCTTTATTCTAACATACTTTCTTCGTAAAACAAGCCATATGTTCTCTCTGTATATCTGTAAAATCACACAGTTTTAGTATTTTTTTAAACAAGGACTCAAGTGAAAAAAGAAAAAAAAAATCAGTCTGTTTGCTTTGATTTTTAAGCTGTCATTCATGTTCTCCGAACTGTGGATTACTGTTTCACAGGGAGACTCACAATGACAAATACTGAGTCTGTCATGTTTGGTCTATGAATAGGTAGAAATCACAGAGTTTGTTTTTTAAAAGCAGAGAGACAAAACAGAGAGAAAACCTGTTTATTACTGGTTCATAAGCAGCTGCCTAAACGCTGTTGAAAACACCCCAAGAGTGTAACTGCAGCCTCGAGCTCTGACTGTTCCTCTTCAGGGTAAGAATGAAGCTGCTACTTCTGTTCACTGTCGACATGCTGAGAAATACGTCATCTCAATATTGTCCTTTAAAGAGTAAATAGCATTTTTACTGCTAGAAGCCCTCATATTAGAAAGCAAAGATGTGTTAGTGATGGCAAATTAAGCTATATTTTATCAGAAATGCTGTTTAAAGCAGTACTTTTTTGTCTAGTTATGCAAGCTATACATTAGGTGACTTGGACCAAGTATAACAACGTGTTAAGTAGTAAAGTCAGTGAGAAAAGAACTTATCTTTTATGTGAACAGAATTAAAAGAACAAACTCCACCAAGTGAACAATTCTTCCCGTTGCTGCTGTGCTCAATGGCATTGTTGCTTTACCGCGGTCAGATAGGGTCTTAGAAAGGGATTTTCCAATCTTGCTTTCTGTGCCTTCATAACGATTTGTATATAATTTAAAGTTATGTTTACTCTCAGTTGAATGGACATGAGCCATAGCATTTTGAAGAATTTCTCAACAACAACAACAACAACAAACAACGACATGTCTGAGGATCTAAACAGCTCACTGGCAGCCTCCAGAGGCTGTGATGTTATTTACAGCCTACTCAAAGCTGTTTCAAACGACTGACCCACCTGAGCTGCTGACATTGCCATTATTTTTAAATTCTTACAGCTTCTCAAATCGAGCAGAAAAAAAAATCTCTGCAGGACAGGACAGCGTGTACAACCTGGGGGCATCTGTGAATTTATTCAAGTGAATGGAAATCTGCAAGATAGATTCAGTTCAAATAAAACTGACATTTTTAGGTTCTTCCTCTCAAACCCTGTGTCCAATGTTGATAGAGCTCTCTCTGTCCTGTCGTCACTTTCCAAATCTCCGAACAAGAGATTTGGAAAATGTATGGCCATATAGTGTATGTTCACTGAGATGTGAACATACACTAGATAATCACATAATTCTTAAGCAAATGTTAACTTGGCATCATCATAAATATTAAACGTTCTTAAACATTTTTTATAACTTTACTGAGTCCAGCCGCTTTTTTACCACACTGCTCAGTTTAAGACACAAACAGGACCAAGTAAAAGAATAGTAATCTCTCAGTTACTGTCGAGGCAGAGATAAGAACATGGTCCTCGGTAATTATGCTCATGCTGAGTCAGTTTAGAGCAAGAAAATTCTGCAGCTGCTGCCTTATGAATAATCTGGAACAGCAGCACTGGCTGACATTATGCACTAAACACTCATTGCTACAGTTATTTACTTTGGGTCACCCGATGTTTAAATCTCATTCTCAGTAAATACATATCATTTTTATTAACTAGTTGGGAATTTCAGATGTCAGCAAGGGTCCTTTGGTCTTTTTGCACAAGCCATATTTTTATTTTAACTGACTAATTTCAATTTATGAGCTCTGATGTCATGTTCAAAACATATGTACATATATTCAAAAGTTAAATATTTAACTGACTGTGCAATAATTGTCTGAAGCCATCCCTTTCAGGCCACTGGTGTTAAACAGTGGTAGACCATGCAACCACTCTCCAAATACTGCAAAACTGTCCCTGAGCTGGAAACGATGTTGTCTGGAAGCACTTTAAACAAGCCACATTGCAATATTATGAATGGAGCTGAGCACACATTTCTCTAATTGGCATGCTGTTGTAGAAGAAATAATTGGCTCATTTTAGTCAATTGAGTGATGACTGGAAAATGTGCCCTTAAAGAGTATCCATTCTGTTCTTTGGGGACTAATCTGGGAAGCATTCATATTTATTGTCTGTGCTCAGATAGACATGGATTTCCTTGTCTCACGTGTCAAGGGTATGAAAGGAAGGGATGATTAATGATGCAAGTTTTTCTTTTAAGTGCCATTATGGGGCGTCATTCACCGCTGCTACACACCACTGTATAACCTCAAGCGCCGCAAATCTTTATTCAGTCCAAGCTGCCTCGGTAAAGAAGACAAAATTCAATCATTTTCCCCTCAGTGGTGAAAGAGACAAGCTGGAAACAGCATGACTGTGTTTTGAAAGCAGGTAAAGTGGAGCAGCTGAGCTGAATTCTGGTGCTCAGAAATGGTGCAGCTTGCTGTACATGGAAACAATGAGAGAATTTGGAGAGTTACACTGAAGCTTTCAGTAGATTTATCAGTTCTCAATTTTGGTATCTGTAATGAGAATCTGTAATGAGAATTTGTGTTAGTCTGTTTTATATGTATTTGAGAGATGTCAAATGTGAAGCAGTGCTTGCTTTGCTGGATCCTATCGCACTTTTGTGGGGAAAAAAAATGATACAAACCATCCTCTCTCACTCACACATTTTCCTTTGCATCAACTTGCCCTGCAGCACTTTCTATATAATAGGCAGATGATACAGGTATTCTTCTACTGTAAATAAGTGTAATCATTAATTGCTACCATTGTGTCTTCCCACATGCACATTTCCTACAAATTACAGCGCATTCAATTGCTTTTTTTTTTTTTTTTTTTTTTTTTTTTGCATTAGTAATTATGTTTTGGGAATGCCTTTGGGTAATACATCGCCAATGCAAATTTCTTGGAGTTTGAGCTGCTGTGTGGATGAAATGAGTTTGTTTCTGCTGCTTGTTACAAAACAGTCCAAACCCAACACTGCCTGATGAAGTCTACTTTTGTCTTGGACACAGGTTCATTTGTCCCACTCCCAAAATTCCATGCGGGATTGAATTTCATAGGTCTGGACTATAACAGGTGCAAAAATGGGCTGGTCAGCTGCAATGCACACATACAGTACAATCACAGACAATCTCCTCACATGTCCTCCAGCACTGTGGAATTTCCAGAGACCACGGGGGTCGGTGGCCTCCTGTTTATCTGCTTTAATACTGGTGTGTTGGAGCTTAGATTACTGCTGAGATGTACTTTGTACTTTGTGTACTTGGCTCTAAACGTGAAGACAAGATTTTGTGGTTGTAGCCTTTTAAAAATTGAAATGAAAGTTAAATCCGGTGCAACACAATTATTGTTTTGTTTGAAGCAAAGATAATACGTAGATTAAGATGCCTCTGCGGTAGAGCTGTTATAGAGGCTTCTGAATCTGCTTTTCACCTTATGCAGTTATTGAACTTATTAAAAATATTCACAGGTTTTTGACATCATCACTGGGATGATAATTAATATGCGTTGATTTATTTATTGTGAGGGTGGTTATTGATAGAGAACAATATCTGGCAAAAAGGTATGTTAAGCTACAGCCTGAAGCACAATTTAGAAGCACAATAACGATGAGAGGCGAAGTTGGAATTTTACAACTAAAGCCTTTCCTTTCCTTTTTTCCTTTCTTTTTTTTCTTTTACAATTATCTAATGTATCATGCATCGTTTGGTTTGATGCTCAGAGTGAGATATCTTGGAACTGCTGGACACAATATCCATCACATCACAGTGGATATTATTTTTCTCCACAGGTTAATTATGATCCCTTCTGTGACCACCCTCCTGACCTGAAACACACTCAGATTAACATTTCCTTTTGGCTAAACCTGTGAAATGGTTGTATTCTTTTTTTTTTAAAAATGTGGATATTAAATTTTTGGATTTTAGCAGCAATTGTCAGTCCAGAGGTTGCATTTGTTCACAGTAAATCTCCAAATATAATGAGTAGATGTTTAAAAATATTACTGAACCCTTTTATTCCCCAGACAATGTAGACTTTTCTTTTACTGCTTCCTGATTTTTTATTCTTGCAGAAGCTCTATTTTTGCTTGATTCTGCAGAATCTGTTAATGATGTGAACTATTCTGTAATTACTTTGTAGTTATTGTATTGTTACAGTGTTATTTAATGGATGGGTCGCTGCCGCTTTAAGCTTTTAAGCTTTTCTAGCTGTTAAAGAGCATCAACTCTGGCCCAAACAGTCCGAACAAACATGGTCTGTGTTGCCAGGCAACAGACAAATGTATCAATGGATTTAAGCATACACAAACAGACTGTTATAAATGGAGGGACTTGCTTGGCATGACATCAGCTCAGTCTCTACGGTTCCCGGTGCTATATCCTTAAGTTCTTTCCTTAAGTAGAGCAGGCAGAGCAAAATGTATTGCAAAGAGGGTGCGATGTAGTGTGCTCATCTCTCTGTTTACACCTCAGGCAACACAACTTTTGCTTTTAGAGTGTGACTGTAGTAAAAATGTTCAGCTGCTAGTTTGCAATCCAGTACACTTTAAGAAATCTATAAGGCAACACAAACGCAAATGCAATGTGTATTGAAATTATTTAAATGTGTCACTAGCAGGTCTTTCTGCTGCTCACTGACCTGTGTGGACGACGAGGTCGGAGCAGTTTTGTTCTCTGAAGTTATGTGCTATGCTTTCATTAAGTGCTTTTGTTCCTTTCTTCACTTGTCCCAGTAAATCTAATTTGACCAACTGTGACTGTTACAGAGACTCGTGAAAAAGCCACAGACGGGGTTAGGACCTAATGAAAATGATTTGTTGTGGCATTTTCCGATCCAGACACAATTTAACATCTGAATAACACACTGATTCACTCTGCAAAAAAAAAAACAAAAAAACACAAGCTCCAGTTCAATCTGCTTTTTGCGTTGGAGCCTTCAGTGAGATTTCCAAAGGAAAAGTCTGGCCAAGAGGCTTGAAAAATAGCATTGTGACTGTGAGCACCATACACAGTTTAACATCTCTGCACAAAGCCAGTAAGAGCAGAGAGACTGGATGAATGAATGAACTATTTCACATGCATAAGAAGGCAGCAATTCAGTTACTGTGCCACATATGATAGGAATCTAAAATTACACTGCTTAATATTCCTCTCAAACTTTATCTGGTGTGATGAATATATGCACATAGAGTAATAGTGCTATATTTTGACCTTCTGTTGTCAGATGGGATCAAACTATAATTTAACTACATTTTACATAATTGTATAGGAACCACTGCTAGTGAAAATTGCCTCAGTCAGGAGAAACATCCTGTTTGACTGTGTAATTTATTCACATACTTCCACAAAAGAGAAAATGTGTTTAAAACTCCGGTGTTACAATGTGTATATTGTTAGCACAATATGTGACTGTCAAAAATCAAGAACAGGAAGCTAAACAATTCCTATATGGATAAATACATGGATGGATTTAAATCCTCACTTAAGTTAGGGGTATATATGACTTTAGCATGAGTGATATGCTTTTCCACAGATGTGCTTTGCGTATACAATCAACCTACATTCTTATCTACCTTAAGCTGACATAAAGAAAGTAATTCTCAATAGACAGGACTGGTAAAATCATCTTAATTCTTGAGATAATTGATCGTTCTTTCACTTTTTGACAGCAGTCTATTTGATTTTGATTCAGTGAAAATGCAATGAGAGTGAAAGTTCTTCTGCATTCACTAAGTTTGGCTGAATAGAACAGTGTAATAGAATTTCAGTTCAGTTATGCACTACTAAGCACTAAAAACTAAAATTCCCTTCAAGATTAATAAGGCTCATTATTTCCTTCTGAAAAGAGGTTTCATGCTTCAGGGAAGAGCACCTGTTTATTTATAGTGCAGTGTAGAAAAAGCAGGGACCAGTAAAGCAATGAAAATGAGCTTTTCCATACACATTGGTTGCACTTTACTATGTAGAAGTATCTGAGGGGGAGATATGAACACTGTGAACACTGTGAAATACAGAGACCTATCCAGAAACACAGGAGATATTCTGCTATATGGAGCCTGTTAATAATGACCTTATTAACTGGTGAAGAAATAATCAATAGTTGCTGTAAATATTTATTTGACAGTTACTACAACCTCAGCTGTTAGCCCTTAACCACACTACTTTTGTGTTGAAAGTTGCTGTTTAATTTTTCTGTGATAAAGGAATATGTGCATGGTGCATGCTGCAGCTTTCTGATAGCTACAATAACCTGTCCTTTCTCCTAGATTCTGCCATTTCCCCACAGCAGATGGACAGTGAGCCCACAGAGAGCCAGCGAAGCATGCAGGAGGCGGGTCTCATGATACAGTAGAACATGCAGCAGAGAGAAAGAGGAGCAGAAAGGGCTCAGGTTCAGCACGTGTTCTGCTATTCTCTGCTCCAGATGTGCAGTCTTGCTCTTTCAGCATTTTACCTAAACCCTTCTGTGTTAGAACAACAAGGCCATCACTTGTTCTCAACACACACACAAAAAAAAGTCTGTTTATCACCGCAGTTCAGCTCATAATAGAATCTCAGTTCCAGAGAGTCAGATACTTTACGTTCTTTTTGTCTTTTTTTCGTTTCCTTTGGATAAGCTTGCATTTCATGTAGTTTGTCAGTGTAGCCATGTACTGTGCAACACTACCTTTGTGACCTTTAGCTTCCTTTGGTAGTCTGCCAACACCTGCTTGTTTCAACACGTTGACAGGACAGTTCCACCATTACACAAAATCTTGAGCCTGTACATGCAAATTTTCATAGTGCAGTGCTGTGGAGAAAGAAGAGATGAAACTGCGTGGGATGCAATGAGATTAGTCTGAAGGGCATAAAATGAGATGAAACAGATAAATTGAGAGGAAGCTTGACTGAATAACAAAAGAAAAACAAGTGAGCACTGAAAGTACACCTGTGAAAGGTCCCTGGACGACAGTTACACTTGGTTAGAGAGGGAAAGGCCTCCTTTTAGTTATCTGAACTAGAAAGATTGGGTAAAGATGTCAAACACAAATTAGATACTGCAAAATAATTCTGAAATAAAATGGTCCAGCTGTCTAAATTGTCCATAGGTGTGAATGTGAGTGTGGGTGTTTGTCTCCATGTGTAGCCCTGCGATAGACTGGTGACCTGTTCAGAGAGTCCCCTGCCTTCACCCTAAGTCTGCTGGGATAGACTCCAGCCCCGTGACCCTTATGAGGATTAAGTGGTGTATAGATAATGGATGGATGGATGGATAGTTGGTCCAGCAGTACTTAGCATATTACTTAGCAGTACTTAGCATATTTAAATGCTGTGCTAAAAGCTAGTTTTCAAATAGTAGCTGGTAAATTTCTTTCAAACCATTTACTTCTGTGTAAAAAGGCACAAGCTAACCAACTGTGTATGTCAACTTTCATCGAGCAGCTGACCTGACGGTGCTCTCTAACTCAGATCATCAGCTATTTTAACAGTTATATTAGTCACTACTAGTATAACACACTCAAATCTCAGACAAAACTGTCAGTGGTCAAATTGCATTTTGGATAAGTCCAACAATGATGCGAAACCCCTGTGTACTCTCTTAAATAGTACACCAAACATCCAGAAACAGCAGAGAAACAGTGTGTGTATGGTTGCAATGTAGCCGAACAAACTCTCATTGTAATAATAAAGAAGCCAATCAATAATTGATGGCTCTCCATCCCGCCATAAAATAATCAATTGCTGCACAGGGCAGCAGAGCACAGTAAAAACATGGTTACTTTCCTGAGAAGTTGGAGGTGTATATAGTGTCACCTACAGCTCTCCATGAGCTCAACAACTCACTTCTTCTTGTTTAATTGCTTCTTGCAATATTTCAAACTGACACCCGTCAAAAGAGGCCCAAAATGACAGCTTTCTAGTTTTGTCACCACATTTGTGATGAGCAATCAGTCAGCATTAGCCTCTGTGAAAAATACATCTAGTTTCCTCTAACTGCTTCATAACAAAAGCCACCTGATGTTACACCAGCTGAGTGCTTTTAAAGAGACTATTTTATGCGCATTTGAAGGTTCACAGTTTTATTTTTTAGGCATATTAAAATAGATTTCGGAGCTTTAGAGTTAACAAAACACTTTAACCCCTCACTGTACGCCTCCACAGCACCTCTTTTCACCATCTGTCTGAAACACTGTTTCACCTCCTGTCATTTTAAAGACCCCGTTCCAGAAACCACATTGTGTTCTGATTGCTCAGCTGGCCATTGGTAGTCATGGACCATAATCACTGATTCTTTTAGTATAGGTGTAACTGTCAAGCTGGAAACAAAACATTAAAGTTAAATATTACACGTTTAGAGACCCCTGCAGAAGGTGCTTCTGTGGACAGTGTTTTCCTGCGATGGTGTTGCCATTTCCAAAATTACTTCTAACACGACCATTTTTTTTTTTTTTACATTAATACAGGAAGGAAATTTGAACAAAAAGGTGAGCCCAATTTAGGTTGCACTTAACCACAATTTTTTTATGTTGATAAATGGTGAAGTTTTTTTTTCATTTCTGAACTACAGTTTCAGCACAGCTCTAACCTGGGAACATGTGACCTAAGCTAAAGGTAATGTTATCTTCATTAGCTGATTTTCCTACTGTTGTGGTAACATTGCTATCAAAATTAAAACCAATCCACCAAGCTTTCAGTTCTTTAGATTCGGGGCGTGCAACTCTTGTGTTCACAGTTGCAGCTAATAACTGAATATTTGACATGAGACATTTTAGAGTTAGCAGAAGTTGCTGTAGAAAACAAACACCAGTGGTGGACTGCAAGTCAGTTCCTCACTCCTTGTATGAAGGTGTGCCAAACTGGCTGGTAGGCAAGTGCAATGCAAATACACTGCATGATGACGTAGATATGTAATGTAAGAAAAGCCTAGACCGCCAATAAGGCATTTCACTTAGGTCAAAATGTCTGTTTTAGGGAACAGCTCAAAGCTTTGGAACTTTTCAGACATGTTGCTTGGATAGAATAGCTGTAGAAACTCATAAGGGGAAATACATTCAAATAGCAGGATGTGGCCTTTTCATTGGGCAGTAGGAGCAGAAACGAATTGAAAGTGAGGCTGAGATACATGAAATAAACACTGGATCACAAAACTTATCATTTCTTGTGAATCCATTGTGTGTAAGTAAACATTTTAAATCCAACATCCAACCTTGCCATGAACGATAAAAACTGTTTTATAGAGAGGTACTTACAGAATGCAAAAATCAAGCACAAATATTATCAAGAGTCGGTTTTATTTCATGAAAACCTTAAGGATTATAAATTTAAAGCTTAAGCAAATATCAAATGCTTGAAGCAATTATTTAATGTCACAAAATGTGTTTTATCAACAGGGCAGATTATATGACAGCACAGTCTACATGAAAATTGGGATTTTGTTTATCTTTGTTAATTAAATGCCTCTCTAAAGGCCTGCAGAGCTGAGCTCAGCCTTCATCAAACTAACCAGATCACAACAGAAAATTCTCACAAATGATCAAATGGGTGATGTAACATGACAATAAAGACTTTGCCCACCCTTTGTTTTTCTTGCTGCCCTATTTTTGTCAAATGGTACTGAGGGAGATTTGAGGTACTGTTGCAGTAATTCAAGCTTTTATCCACATATAAGGAGAGGAAAAGGAAACACTTTGAACTCCACAGGAACAGCAAACAGATGCTAATGAACATGATGTTCTAGTACAGGCCTCTGGCAACAGGATTAAAACAATTTAAAGGGGAGTAAGGAGGAGAAGATATCCATATGAGCAAGGATGAACCTGAAAATACTGTGCTGATGATGATTCATACTTGGCCTGGTTAGTATTACCAGGAAAATGATTTTCCTTATTAACTGTTCTCATGAGCAGCAGAGCTATTTAAATATCACAATGATCCAATTCAAATGTTATGACAGAATTCTTTCCATAGTTTAAATTGTTAAATTGCTGTAACTACGGCATCGTATTCCTGCAAGCAATTATGTTTTTAAGGCCAATCAGTGAATAGAGACTAAACTGAAATTAAGGGTTAAGGTTAAGGTCTCTCCAACTTCAAGCATTTTGTAAATGACCTTTTTTCAATGAAACTCCATGAAGGACAATGTATGATGCTTTCAAATTATCACACATAGTACTTTGTATTTAACCTTGACAATTAAATAGGAAATAGTAATTTGTTGGGTCATCATTTCAGATGTGGATAAGAAAAATGTTTTTAATAAGCACATGACACAAGGGGGGCTTTTATATTGATCCATTTTCTTGATATAATGTAAAGTGTCAGAGTTTTGTCCGTTATTGTAGTGAATTGAGCATCTCCTGTGTTGCACACCTGTAATAGGAGAGCCAGGTGTAATTGGTTATTTGACCAGCGTAGTTTATCTGAGATGGACTGTGATGGATGCAACAGTGAAGGCTGAGGCATAAAATTACATATACTGGGACAGCCAGCCAGCCAGTTCTGGTACAAAAGGTTGGAAAATGTCATAAGCAGTGTCTGGGTGTAGCAATAACAAGCAGTAGAATAGTACAAACAGAAGCATGAATAATGTATTTACACGTGTGCACACGTGCCCCCTACACACACACACATACACTACTATACACTACAGTACACACGTGCTTACGCACGCACACAAAACAAATCACGTCAAATAAATGCTTGATTATAATGTATGAAATGTTTCTGATCAGTCAGCTGAAAAACTAATTTCATTTTCTCATTAGAAGTCTCTGCCTGAGGCTCATTCTCATGTCAATGTTTATTACTCTGAAAACAGAAAATTAAAATCATCAGCTTGGTCAGAATCAGAGCTGTGAATCACTATTTACGACTTAGAGGGAGAAAGAGAGGGAGAGAGAGAGGGAGGGAAAAAATATTAAAGACTGGACAACAATTGAAAGAACTCATCTCATTTTACTGAGGCAGTAGATTTATAGTCAACATGACCTTTTCTTCTCCAGAGATTTGTTGCTATGCAGTCATCCATCATGCTTCTAATTTAGCATAAGGTACAGTAGGTTAGTGAACAGTTTCCATTAGGTTAGTGAGTATATTTGTGCAAGTGAATGAATTGGTTTTAGAGCTGAGATGTTTTCAGTGCATCTTTGCTTATAAATGGAATAAACAGCTCATCATTTTCATTGTATTCATGACCAGAATAGATTTGTACTTGTGGTAATAAAGACTATAGAAAAAACTGTGCATAATAATTCAGTAAATGATCATAGCATGTTTTGACTCTAGGGATTGTAAACAGAACCAAACCATCCCCAAATGATCAACATACTGTGGTGGAACATGCACAATATAGAGAAAAGACCACTTTCTAAAATTTCTTTTAAAGACCAACAAATATCAAAATGCAGTCACAGCTGAAAAAGACAAGAATTTCTAAAGATATTTACTGCATTCAATGTAAGACCTTTGCAGAAAAATACCGCTAGAATTAAAGAGTATTCAATTTGTTTGTCAGAGATGTACTTACAGCTGCCCTGATCAATATTTTTTAGTAGATTAAATGACCTATGTATAATGGGGAAAGGGTCACTCACAGTGATTAACCTATAGAAAATTAGCACTTGACCCTGATATTCCCTTCAGCTCTATAGAGCATTTTTGCATCTTTTAGCTCAGTGGTTTCAGGACTCACGACTTTACTGTTGTAGCTCACTCCCACATTTTTCATCATATCCAGATATAGCAGGCAGCTAATAGAGAAAAAAACTTCTAAAACCCACAGCCACAAACTCCAGACAGATAGTGACTTGCAAATGGAGCATTCAGCAGCTGAAAAGTCCCATATTTCCCTTAATTATGCAGCTAAAAGGCATGATTTGATCAACAGTAAGCACTGTATGAAAATAGTTACCATGTTAAAAATGTTATATGTGTAATTTTGGAACTCATTCATACCTTCTAACCTTGGCTGCTATTTTGATCCCCTCTCCTTGGATCTCTGTACATAAGACAGGCTCCAATTTCCATTTGTGCCTAACAGTCTGCCATGGTGGTGTAAACTACTGCAACAGTTACAACATGGACCCACATTCGGCAGGCATATGGTTTCTTCTTTTCTGGATTTCAGGGTTGTTTTTTTCTGGGTACAGTTAATGTCAGTGTAAGGTCTCACTGCAGACACATCAAGCCTCCCAAATCCCTTCAAGTGTGAAATAATTTTGATATGATTAAATAAAGATCAAACCTGGTGTTCCCCCCATAGCGGTTGATTATACACAGTATTTTTTATTTTTAACTAGGTTTACCTGACCTTACACACCAAAGAGCCCAGACTGTATGTGTATTTTTCAACACTTTGATTACTATTTCATAGTCTACAATGAAAATATCAGAATAAATCATTGTTTTTACAGGGATAAACTGAAAATTATATGGCTAATACTTTAATAACACTGCTATTCCTCCTAGTCTGTGGTGATTTATCTCTAAGTACCGGTTGTCTGGAAAAATGTCATTTATACAGAGAAGAATCAAATGAGACGGTCCTAAATCAATTTAGTTCTGTCTGAGTTAGAGTAGTTAAAAGAATAAGGCTTCTCTGCACTGAGATGTCTGTAATGCCCTGCTCAGAATCAAGCTCTCAGGCCATGTACACTCTTCACTGATGGGTCAATTTCCTTATGTAAACTCAGGTAAGTCAGGCACATTGCTGTCTGTTACTGCCTCTATTATTACGACACCCTAGGCAATAATTTTGATACATTTCTGCAAATTACTGCTGCTGTAAGTTGAGCATCGCTTGAGGTAATACTGCAAAAATACAACCTTTAACTATAAATTGTTTTTTATGCTACTAATGTCACAAGTCATGTTGAAATATATATAAGTTACTAAACAATATCATTGTAAACTTATGTCCTGGTGAAATTTACCTCTGAAAAGTTTGTCTTTTATGCTGAATATTGTGCTGCATTGTGCAGATTCTATACCTAATATGTAATGCATTTTCATATCACTGGATGGTATGTATTTTGAAGCTGTCTGCAACCATATATTAACCCGTCTCCAGTGCCTTGTTATGTTTTCTCCAAATAGTATTCCAGCCTTACTGGCGTAAATCTCACATCTGCTGTCAGCTGGTGTGCTTTATTTGTTGTCTATCGTTACACCTGTAAGTCTTATTTTTTTTTTACTAGCATCTGTACAACCAGGAAATCAATGCTAGGTAAAATCTAAGCTGCACAGGTATAAACAAGTGCCGTATCGTAGATTTTCTGACAGCTTTCATTATTATGAATCCACTTTAGTTGGTCATTCCTACTGAAATGTAAAATAAACTCACAAGTCAGTGCCTAAAGTATTCTGGTTACATAAGCCGGTCCTTTCAGCCTCAGCATGCCAACCACATGATGTTTCACAAATTCCAAAGACATGATCATACTGTTCTGTATATGCACAGAGGATTGCCCTGAGACTCATTAGGACTTGATTTGTTGAGGATTCTTTGCATTGAGATGCAGCCAGCCATACCTTGCTATAAACAGACTTCATTCCACATCACAAAAACATGTGTCCTGACCTTTCCACCAAGACCTTTCATTTATTTTCTAATACAGCTTCCCTTGTGAGTTACTGTGTTCTATAGTCATAGAAAAGGTCAAAGCAAGCACTCATGTCTGATGTCTGCCTGCTGAATTAGCTGTGTCACCTCTAATTTCTCCAGAATTTCTTTTATTTGACATTGTATGTTCAGTATGCTGCATTAAGCACGTGAATGTACTGAATTCTGCATATGACTGCAGAAATACAATGGTAATAACACGCGTAAATGTCCCAATTTAGTCACTAGAGACTTCTCTTAAGAATTTAACAGGTATTTTGATTTGTAAACAATTAAAAATCTTTCACTGTGATAAATAATGAAAGACATTTATATCATGCCTTGCCTTGATTGGGCACCATTCTGTATCCCTCGCCATCTTTTTCACTGAGTAAAACAGACATAAAAGAACTGCAGAGTGGTGCATCTCATACACCAGCCCCATTCATCCAAAATGCAGACGTTCCTTTAATAACCAAAAAAAAAAAAAGAAAAAAGAATGAGGGGCTGTGATTTTCCATTAATCAACAATGGCAGAGCAAGCTCATTTGTATTGTTCCGGAGTGCAATTCTGAATTTAGGACATTGTGAAGAAATGACCCCCTTACGCATGTGAACAGCCTCTGAGAGGGGAGGCGGGGGTTGGTGCCTGTCAAACCGATGTTGATCGATGATGCCGCCTCAGATTATGAACACGGAATTAGCACATTAGGACTTGTATGATAAATAGACCAAGCACCAACCAGTCCCCAAATCACCTTAAAGAGCAGCTAGACAAACTGGCTGCATCCACAGCTTAAGCTGCGGTGGCCAGTGCGTGATTGTGTAGAAAGTCTTAGTCAGCTTGCTTGGTTTACTCAACTGTTCGTGTCACACTGAGCAACAATGGAGGGTAAAGGTGACGGCAGAAGTGCACGCATTACTGTGAGGATCTGGTCACGGCAGCAGTTTAAATGGAAAAATGTTCATCCATTTGAATGAAGTCAGCGCAAACAGTGTGTTTGCTGGCAGGGCTGTACACAAGTAAATTCATGCAAATTTTTCACATTTAGTTCAACTTTGCTGAACTGCAATACAGAGACTGGTGCTGTTGACCACAAGCAACTGCATTGATAGTGCCGACTTTTTAGGATACAGAGAGCTGGAGAATTTAAAATGCAATAAGCGATCATAGCTCATTAGCTGTGTTGCACTGCTCACTTTCCTTTAACTCTCCACTGTCAGAGTAAAAGCTTCTTCACAAAACCATAATGGCTTCCAGACAGAGTTAGGTTAGGCAGTTTCATAAATCTGGTTTTTGAATGAACTTTGTTTGCTCATAGACACTGTACAGATTTAGCTGTTGGTGTCTGTTTATTGCAGCAATGCATTAACACCATACATTATGGGGAAGCATTACCTCCAAGGCAGGAGATCTTCTCACATAAAAGATAATAAATATTTAACTGATTGTCCAGGTTGATCACAAAGGTCACATATGTATGAATGATGTTTTGCAGGATACCTAAAGGTTTTCTGTTTGTTTGTTTTTAATGCCAAAACCTTCTTTTGTAGACAATAACAGAAATATTTCTACTTGTAGCATTTAAGGTGCATTTACTTTAGTAGTTTTATGTGTATTCTTGGTATTTAAAAATGAGTTCATACTTTTGTTTATAATTTTTGGAATAAAGACTTCATTAGAGACATAATTTCAGCATACATGTTCAGCGAATTTTTACATTTTGATAGACTGATCATTTGTTTTTAATCGAATCTTTGTGAATTATCTTTCTCATTTACACTTAATGTTGTTTTATTCACAAAAAAACAAACAAACAAACAAAAACTATTAACAGCAAGGTTGTATGGAGCTTCAGTGTAACAGGTACACATTGTAATAAACCAGTGCTACAGTCAAAAGATGAGGTAGTATTTATGAAACAGCTCATTGTGCCATGGAAAATAGAACTACTTAAATAATATGAAGCATTTTTCTTCACTTGATAGCTAGCTTAGCTTAACATAGTGTAGTCACTCACAGTCTTAATGTTAGCTTAACAGAAGGATTACATGTTTGGAATGGTATATTACTGTAAAATTTCTTACCTGTGAAATGATATTCTGGGTTGCTTGGTTTTGGCATTTCTTTCGTTAAATCTCCAAAAACAGGCCAAAGGAAAATATAAAATCCATTTGCAATATAACACCAGTTTAAACTCACCTTGTGTGTACAGTTTCACATCTAGTTAGAGTTTGCTAGTTAGCATTCATTTAGCAACATTCTCTCAGTTTTCATGTAATTCTCTCACTTCAGAAAAAGGTATTTTTCCCCATTTCTATTTTCTAAATGTTTCTATTTTCTCTTGAGAGGATGTGCTTTCTGTATTATTATTCTTATTCAGAATTGATTATCTAAATATGTAATTTTAATTGAATAAATGACCTTAAAACTGCTTCTGGATACTTAGTACAAAAGTATTAACTGGATGATGTCAAGATTTACAAATAAACTTTAACCCACGAATGTGTTTTTCATATTTTTCAATCAACAATTCTTTTATTTTGGTACTGCAAAGATGCTATTGTTATTAATCTCCCTGGGTTAATTAGCCAAAGTAACAGTGCAAAAAGTTAAACTCAAAAAACTCGTAATATCTTCCTTTAGGGTGAGTAAATCTTATTTTTTCTCATAAAAGACAAATCAAGCACCAAATGCACTCACGTATGTTTTGAGCAAATTTGACTTGTTAACAGAATGTTTTGTGATGAGGGAACAGAAGTTTGTCTGACATAACCCGATGAACACGATGAACTGTCACCTGTCAGATGTGTTGACATCAATATGGCAGCAGAAAACTTATCCCGAGACACATTGTGTTGAAAGCAAATGCTGAAAAGTCTTTATGAGAAGAGGAATAGCTACTTCAGAGTGCATAATTGGCTGTACACCCACACCTGACACTGACACTGCTGAGATAAGGCTGGAAATAGGAAACTTTTCAAAGAGCAGACAAGCATGAGCCATTTGTGACCTGTCTCTTTTAATTAGTGATAAAAGAAATCTAAACATCTTGAACTGCATCTATTAACAATAACAACATACTTCTTCTTGTGGCATGTGAATGGAAACTTTGTAAAATGAGGCCTGCTTTGCAACACTAATGTCTATGCTGTAATCATTAACACAAAGAGTACCTTATATTTGAAAGAATTTGAAAATGTGACACCGTCATGTACTTACAAATTAATAAAAGGAGCTCAAATGTGCTATGAAAGCCCAATAGACTTACCAGTACATTAACTTGCATACATTAATTATTTCAGGTTCACAATGAGCTGGATTCTAAGACAGCATACGAAACTGCAGTGGAGAGATGAACTATTTACTGTGAGGATAATCCAGACACACTTGTATGTGGAAGCCACATAAACACCGCTGAGCAGACATACAGCCATACAGTGCTTCAGCACATACACTACTGGTCAAAAGTTTTAGAACACCCCAATTTTCTTTTTTTTTTAAATTGGAAATTATGTATGTTAATGTCTCATTGTACTCTGAAATGAAAACATAGAACAAATTAACAAATGAAGTTAAAAAAAAAATCAATTTAGAAACCAAAATGTATTGTAAGCTTTTGACTCATCAAAGTAGCCACCTTTAGCAGATATAACGGCTGAAAACACTTGTGGCATTCTTTCCACAATGGAAATCAAATGTTCTTCAGCAAGTTCTTTCCAGCTCTGTTGCAGAAGTTCCAATAAATGTGTTGCACTTGTAGGTTGCTACCAGCTCCATGGGGTTTAAGTCTGGAGACTGTGCTGACACTACATGTTTTCAAGCTTATCATCTTGTTCTTTTTATGTTCAGGGTCATTATCTCGCTGTAGGATAAACTCCTGACCAACTAGGAACATACCAGAGGTTACTGCATGGTGCTGCAGAATGCTGTGGTCGTTCAGGTTCAGGGTTCCTCTCACTCTGTACAAGTCACTGACACTGGATCCAGTAAAACAGCCCCAGACCATCATGCTTCCTCCTCCATGTTTGACAGTTGAAGTCACACACTGAGGAATCATCCTTTCAGCTACTTCATGGCGTACAAAAATCCTGCATAATGAACCAGAGATTTCAGATTTGGATTCATCAATCTGTAATACCTTCTTCTAGTCTTCAGTAGTCCATTGGTGGTGTTTCATGGGCCAGGCAAGCCTCTTTTTCTTAATCTGATGTCTTAAAAGTGACTTTCTTGCTGCAACTCGACCTGTCAAACATTTAACTCCAAGTCTTCTCTTCACAGTTGAAACTGAGACTTGCTTCCTATGACTAATATTAAGCTGTCATTGAAGCTGTTGTCCTATGAGCCACCTATCACCAAGCTGTTGACTCTCAGAAACTTGTCTTCTGATTCTGTTGTGGGTTTGAGTCTTCCAGACCTCTTCCTGTCAGTTTCCTCCAGTTTCATTCATTTTCCTTGAACAAAATTTTTATTTTGCATCTGTGTGGATTAATCTATTTATCTGTGCAGTTTCACGGTTCCAATAGTAGCATTATTAGTCTATTAGATATTCCACCACATTGATCAACAGTGAAATACACTGCCTCGCCACCTGGATTTAACTAAGCAAATAGGTAAGAGCCTTCCATTGGATAATCACTGCAGTGATGAATACGTTTCAGCTGCAACAACTTATTTAACCCTAGCTGATGCAGTGAGGAGCTTCTCATTTCTTAAACAACCATGTTGGAAGACATATCCTGTGGTCATGGAAACGATGTTAATCTGTCTCAGAAGGGTCAAATTACTGGCCTGCATCAAGCAAAGAAAACAACTAAGGAGATTTCTGAAACTACTAAAATCAGGTTAAGAATTGTCTAACGCTTTATTAAAACCTGAAGGATAGTGGTGAAGCATCATCTTCGAGGAACAAATGTGGTCGGCCATGTTATCTGATGAGTCCAGATTTACCCTGTTGTGATGGGTACATCACAGTAAGAAGAGAGGCAGATAAAGTGATGAAGTCATCATGGTTAGTAACTACCAGCCTGTGGGGGTTTAGGGTTATGATCTAGGGTTGGTCAGGTTCAGCAACATTATGTTCCCAAAGAATGAGGTCAGCTGACTACCTGAATATACTGAATGACCAGGTCTTTCCATCAATGGAGTTTTTCTTCCCTGATGACATGGGCATGTTCCAAGATGATGATGCCAGGATTATGGAGCTCACATTGAGAATGAGTGGATCAGGGAGCATGAGACTTCACTTTCACACATGGATTGTCCTCCACAGAGTCCAGACCTCAGCCCCATTGGGAATCTTTGGAATGTCCTGGAGAAGTTTTGCGTAGCGGTCCGACTCTCCCATCATCAGTATCTTGTTGAAAACTTAATGCATCTCTGGACAGAAACAAATGCTGTGACATTGCAGAGGCTCATCAAAACGATGCCACAGAGAATGAGTGCCATACTCAAAGCTAAAGGCAGTCCAACAAAACATTAGAGTGTGTGACTTGATCTATTGGGCAGTTCACTTTGAATTTTTGTACAAATATCCTTGGTCCCCAGAGACTTAGCCATAACAAATGTTTTCATGGTGCCCTAAGTTTTTACTTACGGCTGACATGTCTGTCTTATGTGAAATACTTAAGCAAATATTGCCATCAGATTTGGTACAGCTATGCATGCTGCCCGGAGGATACATCCTACAGACTATTGTGATCTCAGACTTAATAGCTAGATCCATGAGCAAGCCAAACTGTTTATGCTGGGAAATAGTTTAACATCTTCTTGATGGTTAAGCTCAAAATTTTATTCTGACATGCAGAGGTTTTTTTCCTAATGGCTTTGGTGATCCTCTGACCTTTTCTTTATCTTCCTCATGACACTAACATTTGTGGATTTGTAGTGGGAAAGCTGAGTAACTACTGGATGTAATGAAATTAAAATTTCTACTGCTACTTGTTTATAGCTAGAGAGATAGATGACTTAATTAATCTCTGGAGGTAAGATAAATAGTCATAAGTTATAAATATGCACCTACAAAATTCTAAACATTCCCATGAGCCTCAGCTGTACTAAGCGTTTCGTCTGAAGTAGCAAATCTTAGCATGCTAACACACTAAACTATGATTAATGGCATACGTTTTGAGGCTTCAGTCTTGTTTTACCGAGAGTTTTTTTCTTCTTGCGACTAATTCATATTCAACTCTGTAATGGCAGATGTGGCAGTAAAATGGTAAACCAACGACTTATGTAATTCTGGATCTGCTTTTGGATTCTTTAAGCAGTTATGCCTTCATTTTCAGCCCATTTTGAAGTGTCACTTTAGAAAATTCAAAAAAAAAAAAAAAACCTCAACACGTTCACAAAAAAGTTTTGACTGAGGTGTTTTTTTGTGCTTTGTTAGAGATTGAAACCCCTTTTCTGAATGAAAATTTAACTCACATGATTGATAAGCTGTTTGCGCTTCTTTGCTTGCTTTGCTTCAGGGCAGCATTAACATGACAAAATGATTACAGCTTCCCAACTGAAAGCAATTCCTGAAGGTTTCTCTCAGTTTTTCTTGTGAGATTGCCAAAGTTTTAATTGTTTCTTCTTATTATTTATGTTTTTTTTAGCGGTTGGTGAACAACTGCAACACAGCCTATACCACCACCTTCTGATCACACTATGTAGCTTAGTTTGTTGGCTCCAAAGCAGTTACTGGAAACAAACCTAATTCGCATTTTCCTCCTTTTCTTTTTAATTTCTTTGCAAGTATTTCAAAGTTTGCTTCAGATTCACTTGATAATCGTATGGAAACATGGCTAATGAACTAAACAGTGCATAGCTGACCTTCTCCTATCTGTCCTGCCTGCTTTGTGCTCAGGAAGAGTGAGTCTTTATATTTATATTCCAGCTACATGTAGAAAATGATCACCTGTAGTGTAAGCCTGAAGTGCAGTGTGTGCGTGCCAAAACACTGGTACACATAATAAACATTAGGCAGCGCGGCCTTTCAGGACTGAAAGGACTGTAGGTGATAATGTGTTGAGGGTAAGTGCAGACCCCTGGCACCCAGCGAGACCTCGGCTCTGCTCCTTCCCTCCCCTCTAGCTGGCCCCTTCTCTCTCTGCAGGCACTGAACAAAGAGAGGACCCAAACAATGGATCACTCTGAGAGCTGAATGGCTTTGCAGGTCAAGCACTAACCCCCCCTCCCTCTTTGACAGAAACACAACCCACACTTGTTCTGCTGAAGAGAGGCTGACCCTCCCGGCAAAGAAATAATGAACGCTGCCTGGGCATTAAACTGATAAAACTGCTGGGACTGGAATCAGTTTGGCAGACAAATCACCTCTAATGGCGTGAGGCTGGAGCCTGTCTTCTGTCCTGTCTCCCCCCTCTTCATTACAAGTCTACTGTACACTGTCCAGGCATCCACGCAGCCATGTTAAGCTGCTCGCCAGAGTTCATAGCTCAGGACGTGACCTTAAAGAACAGCTGCTCGCTGTTTCTCCAGGCATCGCTCATTTTTATGTTTACTACATTTTGTGTTTTCATTCAGGGTTGCTTGAAATTGTGTTGCAAACAAAGAAGCCACCGTGCGCAGTGGACTGGAAATGTGTTGGAGAGTTATTTGTTAGGCAAATCGACTGATCAACTGCCACAGGAGCTTCTGTTTATAAATAAAAGCTCCACCTATGACAGCTCTCACGGCATCAGGGTCCAACCCAGACATTTGCATGTTTCATAGTCAAATTGGTTAAAAATGCGTTTGCAAATCATCTCCAGAATTTATTGTACTCTTTCATCCGGGAGGTTCATATTGGAACATCTGGCAGGTTGTAAATCACTTCACAGAATCATGAAGAATTTATTTTCAACTGCCTTCCTGTGCATGTCGGAACTTTCCAGTACATATTCAGTTGTTTTATGGGTTCAAAAACACACCCGAACATCTGGTACTGTGAGGTCAAGGAATTATTTTAATGTTATGAATTATGTGCAAATGCAATTAGATCCAGGTCTGTTCATAGTCAACATAAGGTACGATAAGATAAAACTTAATTATCCCCATGGGGACCACGGGTAAGATCATCATCATTTACTGATGCTTCCCTCCTTTTCTTCTTCCTCTGCTTTAACTTTGCTCCCTCTCAGTCCACTGTTTAATGGCTGTATTGTGTATCAGGTGCATTTGAGCTCCTGTCAGATTTGTATATGGCCGCCGTGACACTTCTATGTGGCTCAAACAGTGGTTTTACAGCTCCCCGTCTGCATGGGCAGCTGAGGTCTGGAGGCATGCAAGCTGTTCGGTCTTTCACCTTCGCCCGCGGCCCCTCCCCCAGGTCAGCAGCCATACATTAGATCAAACTAGGCCTCACAGGGTCAAGGAACCGGTGCCAATCACATCACAATGCAGCAGGTTAGCAGTGAGTGGACGGAAACTATAAGCCTCGCTGAAGCATGTATTTTTATCCCTTTATCCCTTGTTAATTAATATATTTTCCCCAGTGCAGAACTAATCCTAATTATTGTCATCTAAATTTTCCTGTTTGTGAATTATTATTTGAGATTTTCTGTGTAATCTGCCGAACTGAATTATTTATATGCACTGAAAATCTACAATTAGCAAGGTAAAGCTTACGTTGCTTATACCATTCATTTGTGATGCAATCTTTTCATTACATTTATCACAATAAAACATGGTTAATATGGTAATGAATTGCT
This sequence comes from Amphiprion ocellaris, assembly GCF_022539595.1. Taxonomy (NCBI): domain Eukaryota; kingdom Metazoa; phylum Chordata; class Actinopteri; family Pomacentridae; genus Amphiprion; species Amphiprion ocellaris. The sequence continues at coordinate 22,224,470 of NC_072766.1, read as the reverse complement.
AATAATTAAACCATTGCATAATTAAATAATAGAAAAGTAGCCACTTTTCTGTGTGACTACTTTTACTTATATAATAAATATAGTTTGCTGGTAGTTCCTCGGTTTATTATAGTACGGTATTACTACTTACTGCATATTTATTGAAAAGTAACAGTTACTTTAAATGAATACAATTGGTTTGTGGGGAAACGTGGCATTTTATCTGATTTACTCATTATTAGTTAGTGTTGCTTACAACCATGAAATAGTACCATTTTAATGCCATACACAGTATAAAGAACAATAGCAATATGCAGTTCCCTGATGTCCTGTGTGTATCTCAGCCTGCATCTGCCTCAGATAGCTTCATACACTGTGAGGAGACTCTATGGCTCATTTGCCTCTGCTTCTGCACCCTGAGAATTGACTGTGTAAAAGAATCATCCTCAGCTTGAATCTATTATCACCTGATCCTGTACTGTTGCAAGTCTTCCAGGCTCACAGACTGAACGCCTCACGTTTAACCCTTTCCCCGTCTCTCTGCTGGATGGCATCCCATTTCCCTGACTATTACCAAGAGTAAATGTTTTCCTTCGCCCTCTCCAATGAGTAATTTTTGGTGTCGAACTTGTCTCTAACCTTTTCCTACCCCCTTTTGTTTGGCAACAGCTGTTATCATGGATTTCTTTTTCTTTTTTTTCTTTCTTTTTCTTTTTTTTTGGTCAGCTGTGATTGCTCCGGGCAAAACAGGAGCAGATGGTGTTTTGCTATGCATGAATGGAGCGTTAGAGGAGTTGGACTGAATAGGCCAAGTTTTGAATGGTGTCTACACAGCACCTGCCTCTTGTAGCAGCAGGGACATCCTAGTGGCATGATCTGTCTTGGCTTCACTGCCGTCGTAAGGGATGAAAGAAAGAAACAGAGGGGGAACCTTGTTGGGTACCGTCCATATTTATTGATTTTCCTGCAAAGTCGTGGCATAATGTGGTGTACAGTCAGTTTGAGTTAATTGGATGTGACACAGCGTGCACGTGTAATCTATCACTCTAGTCTCCTGGTACACTTTATCAGTTTTGTTGCCATAGAAACATGTTGGCTCTGTAATAGCCTACATTAACAGGCTAAGTAAGTTGCAATAAAAGGCAATTTCAGAGTTGGGATCCTCTGCTGAACACAAAGCCTATAAAATACTGATGAAATAAATCGGAAAGTGGCGGCGGGGGGAGAGCGAGCTGGATTTTACATTCTTAAACCAAACAAAGTCCAAATAAAAAGAAACTGCTATCGTTTCCATGCAATGCAGGGACATCTGTCAACCTCTGGGGCATGATGATCTGTCACAATAAAGAAAGCTTTCTCAAATCACTGACAGCTTGCTGAGCATTTTCTTTTTCTTTTTTTCTTTTTTTTTTTGGACTGACTGTATAACTCAACTGAGAATAAATGATCCAGATGCATTTGGTCTGCAAAATACTGACAATGCACAATAACACATCGGGCTAACCATAATAATGTAAAACAAACCAGCTTCTCTCATATGTTCACTGGTGTTATTGTTACAGTGACAACTGCTTCCAATAAACAGTTTTTCTTTGGGCTTTAGATGTTTATTCCTTGACCTTTATGACGCTGACAGCAGGATAATAGCGCTTTGCTTATCTACTCTCAGTCGAGCTTGTGCTCACTGGCACAATATAGACTCAAATCTTTTTAACAGTCAGTGGTATTAGCATGAAAAATCCTATCATTTGGAATTCTGATTGAAAGTATATAAAGATTCATGCAAAATGTATGCTTTAACATTACATAACAGCAAATTTTGATTCCTTTCAATCCCCGATTGATTATGATTACATACTGTTAATCATTTACTACTTTGAGGGGAGAGGATTAGTCATTAACAGCAGCACCAATTACAGAGCACAGACGAGAGCAGTGTATGTTCCCTGATTGCTGTTAGTCAGGATGTATCAGAACTGCGATGGCGTAGCAGTGCGCAGGCTGACAGGGGTCACAAGGCTGCTGGATCAGACTTACCTTAACACAATTCAACAAAAGCGGGGGATAAGCCTAATGGCTGAATCACTCTGTCTCCACGGCAACATCATTGTGCCGAAATCCAAGGATGGAAAATATGTGTACATGTGCATGATGCGTGTGCAAACATGTGGTTGTGAAAGATGAAAAAGGTGGAAGGGGAACAAGGGATCGGATGTGTGATCATTTATGCTCATATTTTCTGCTGCAAAACAAATTTGTATTTATTGTGTTTTTGTTCGATAATTCATAACAATAAGCAGTGTCTTGTTTTTATTTAATTGAAATTAAAGGGCTAAATTAATTGAGGAGGAGAATTAATATCCCCGAGATTATCAAAAAGGTTGTACAAGGGTATCATAATATTTATACCAGCCCCGCTGAATGTGCTATTAACTTTGCTCCGAGGCATCGTCTGTAGAGCTCCTTTAGTCTGGCAGGTCAAAAGTTCTCTAAACAAGCGGTACCATTGGTCAGAGATGTCAACAGTCCAGCCAGCTAACACAGCACCCCCCCCAAACAAAGTTCACTATTCATCTCAGAGGTCAATAGTTCTCTCCGTGAAGCTCATCAACACAAGGTCAAGAATTCCTTAAATGTAGTCATCCATTTGGCTGGAGGTAGCTCCCTGCTGTAAACAAGGCTTGGCGTTGGACTTGTAGGGTCAGCTGTCTCTGCACTCTCATGGATTAGGTCTTATCACCAAAAAAAAAAGGCCTGGTTATATTGCTTTGCTTTCCTTAACGAGGCAAAGTTGAGGTTGTCGGGGCAGAATGGCAGGTTCTGCATCTGCGACCAGACTGTGAGAGTGGCTGAGCGTGGGTTTGATGGTCAGATGGCCAGTGTCAGCAGGGCTTTTGTTACGCTCACATTGTATCTGTGCACTGAACGGGAAAACAACAAAAGAGCCAAATAAATCATTAAAATACAGAATCCCTTAGCTTCCACATCTGACTCCTTAGTCATCCTCGGCACTGTGCCGAGCAACTGACCTCAGCGGGGAAGAGTGGGACAATTAGGTCACCTCATGATTGCATTACTCAAATGACATATTAATGTCATAGTGCCCTTCATGCGTTTCATCAGCGTTAGTTAATGATGAGGACAGGAAGAAAGAAGCGCATAAGATATTGATTGCTTCATGCTTCTGTGATCATATCATATCTCACTGCCAGAAGAAAAAATCTTAGAGATACAACAGTCTAGTGCACAAAGCGGGTGAAATTTATTTATTCACCTATTCAAATTAAACCAGGCTCCATTATAGGAGGAGCAGTGTATTATTCTTGTAAATTATGTGTGTGTGTATAACAGTGTTTTGAAAATATCCGTAACCTTTTTATTGCACAGTCCCATAACTCCAACCCTGGCTGTGAGATATTTGTACACACAGTGACCGCAGTACTGAGGGGTTATGGAATAACAAGGAGCTCCATGCATTATTAATGGGCTCTGCTGTGAATCTGTTCAGAATAATAACAGCGATTTCCCAGAGCCTCATTACTGTGTGTTTTTAAAGCATGTGTTTGGTATCCATGGACACCCGCTCTCACATTCTCCTCTCCCCCTGTATTGAGATTCAGGTCATGCACGGCACTTGCTGTTTTTAATTTTCATTTCATCATAAGCACTTTAAGACTGTTGCCAGCGCTTATTTGCAGTTTTCCTGCAGACCTCTTCACTCGGGCTTCTGACAGGACAGATGCTGCAATTAATCACGGCAGAGAAATGGGCATCGTTTCCACGGCGAGCTGAAGAGCCAATCACCGCAGCGGCAGAAACAGCGGAGGCAGGCCTCGGCTCCAAATTACAAATGCTTTCCTAAAACTAACTAATTGAAAACAAACCAAAATTTGAAAATTCTATCAAGCTGCTATCACAGAAGCTCAGGAACAAATTCTCTCTCCTAATTTGTAACTAACATTAACCCGTGTTTAAAATGTCTCAGCTGCCGTTGGTGAGAAAAAAAAAGGGCCCTTCTCTGGGCCAGTGGATTCACAGCCTATTGTGAAGATATGATAATTATTGTTTGCCTGCCTTCCCTCCCCCGCTCGCCATATTATTCAAGGGAGCTCAGCAAACCCCTGGGGATGTCTTGGAAATGAAGGGATTTTAAAGGGAGTAAGAAAGAGGCAGAATCCAATGCACTGGTGTGTGAGAAGGGGACTGTTATTGAGACAAGTACCAGTTACATGCTGACCTTGTCCAGTATCAACACTGTTTTTACACACAGTTACAATGGACTTCCATTCAAATCACTGAGAAACAGCACACACTATAATAATGCCAACATGAATGCTCATATATCCCTGCAAAGTATTTTTTGTCTCATAGAATTACTCCATAGAAAACATACAAATTTACGTATTTTTTATATCTCGTAAAGAACCGAGTGCTATGAATATTTACCAGTGTATTTCTTTTCAATAGCTAACAAGGAGACGTGAAGCGATAGCCCATAGAAGTTATGGCTAATATACCTTTTGAAAGAAACCGATTCCTTCAAATAAATATTTGTGATTGATAGTTTAATTTTGAACAGAGACACAAAGAAATATATAATACTTCATACAAAATTATGGCTACTATCATATTAGTGATGGAATGTCTCTGGATTCATCTTCATGGCTGAGCAAAAACTCCAACATTAAATTACTTTTTCTATCGTGAGCTGAAAACAACTTTTCAAGAACTCCATACCAATATGCATTTATTCTATGGACAGTTTTTCAAATGCAATTGGTCTGTAAGCAAAATACAAACAAAATTAATCGCTGCTATTGTAACTCATAAAAAAGTATAAAAGAGCAGAAATGCACTATGTGATATAGCAATCCACAGGTCGTTTAACAATGTTTTAATTAAAGCCTCACATATTAAAACTTTACAACAGGTGATATGAAAAATGTACAACATTTTCGTTTTTTTTTTCAGGGACTTCTGTACAGCTGGCAAAAATACCTCCGATGCCTTTTTAGTTGGCTTTGGCAGTGCAACAAACTGGCTCTGCTAGTTTTCTTTTTTCCTTTTTTTTTAAAACAATGACAGTATCAAGGAGCAGAGTAAAAATACATCAATCCCCAAACCATCTGCCTTGATCCAGAAATTTGTATTTACCATAAAATATCCCCTTTGTTACACAAAATAAAAACATAATTTAATTGTTAAACATCTGAAGTAAAAACAAATAGATTAAAGAAGAATTTTTGGGGGGAGTGCTGCCAGTTACACGCTTTTGGGCAAATTATCTTACTGGGTAAAGGAGGTCTCGTCTCTCCCCGCTCTACAAAACATGTACAGCAGATTACAGCTACAGTTTGATGATATGGTGACGTAAATGATTTATGGCAGTTTCTGTCTCTGTCTGTTCAGTCGTTCATCCACTCATCTGCATCCCAAAACCTTTTATTATCAGTTCCCCTCATCAAAGACATTGTCTGTATTTGTAACACGGTTTATAAATGTAGGTTCAAATATCACTGAGCCTCCAATGTGTGATGATTTGAACAGTTACATCTGCGAGAAGGATGGGTGAAAGAGAAAGGTTGGAGTAAAGAAAGTCTGCTATATACTGGCCAGTGTGGGAACAAAGACTGATGTGTGGGTTACTGGTTTCCAGCAAGGATCCTGTGAGTCATTCAGTCCAGGCCAGAGCTGATAAAAATCCTTTTGCTGAAACGCATTCAGAATGTCCTTACACTGTCCAATTCTGGCCTCATAAATAAAGCTTTATTGTTAAATAAAACAGTGAAAGATACACATCTTTCAACATACTGTGTGTCCAGTCAGTTTAAATTGACAACTGAAAGACCTCACAAACAAACAAACAATCACTGGGTGCTCACCATAACAGGCTTCTGTCATAGCTCAGCCTATTTTATAGACAAAAACCCAGCTAACATGTTTACCTCCTGTACACGCATGTGCATATCTGTCTATAACAATGGACAAGTTCTTTGTATAACATTCTAAATCTTAAACACTTCTTAAGTGCAACTTAGAAAAGCAACGTGGAATGATGCTTTTATTCTATTCCTGTTCTTTGAGATAGGATTTCCATTTGGCTCAGTAAATGCTGACCTGGGACAGGACCTGGGCATGGGCCTGGATTTGGGAGGGGTGTGGTTGCTGCTGCGGGGCTGGCTGGGGGCTGCCAAGTGAAGCAGAGCCTCCCACTGAATGGGGTGTACCAGGAGAATGCTGGGGTGGGGAACACTGGGACTGATGCTGCTGCTGCTGCTGCTGCTGTTGTTGCTGCTGCTGCTGGAGATGTTGAATCTGCTGTTGATGCAGCTGATGCTGCATCTGCATATGCTGCAGTTGCATCTGCTGCTGTTGTTGCTGTTGTTGTTGCTGCTGCTGCTGCTGCTGCTGTTGCTGCTGCTGCATGTGGTGCTGCTGCAGCTGTTGCTGGAGGTGGTGCTGGAAATGCTGATGCTGCATCTGCTGCTGGATCTGCTGGTGATGCATCTGCTGCTGCTGCATCTGATGATGCTGGAGGTGCTGCTGCATCTGCTGCTGCTGCTGCTGCTGCTGGAGCTGCTGCATCGCATGCTGTTGCACCGGTTGCATGGGTGGGCTCATCTGAGACACCGCTGTGGACTGGGCACCCGCCACCATGGCCCCTCCGGCACCCATCTGGCCGAGCAGCTGTGGTGGCATCCCGGAGGACATGTTCTGGTGGGAAACTGTAACCGAGGTCACGATCTGGCTGCCCCCTAGTCTCATCTGCAAGGGTTTTGGGGCAATGGCCCGTGGCAGGGCTTGTTGGAGGGCCTGGGCAGCTGATGACATGGAGGGGTGCTGGTTGAGGGGTGATGGCAGCACCAGGCCAGGAGACAGGCTGGTGGAGGCCAGAGTCTGCTGCACTGAGCGGATAGTCTGGGCCTCAGCCGATTCCGCTGCAGCCTTGATAAAGAGAAACATATGAAAATGTATTTACAGTCAGGGTTTGTCGTGGTGCACTGTATGGTTTCTAGACTTGCTTCTGTTGTTTTTTGTAATTACAAGTCCTTGGAAATTTCACACATATAAAGAATTCTGAGGAAATTCATTCACACATTTTTAGATGAAAAGAAGAAACACTTTCTCACCTTGGAAACCAGACTAGCACGGTATGCTGCAAGGGCTTTTAAATATTCTTTCTTGGCAGCTTCTGTTTTGCTTTTGTAAACCTGTGATGACAAAAAAAAGTATGTGTGAGTAAAACTCTTAGTAATAAATATAATGACTTAATGGCAATATAGAATATATTCAACAGATTGCATGTGTGATGTACATTTGTAACTCTCTAAAATTAGCTCTCTGATGATCTCATTTTCAGTTAGAGAAGTCCAAAAAACTACATTTTGGAGTACCTGCTTCTGTTCCTCTCCCAGACCGTCCCACATGGAAGCCACAATCTTGGACACTTCTCCAAAGGTGGCGTTGGGATTCTGACCCTTGATAGCGGCCTGGGTGTCTCTGAAGAACAGAGCGTAAGCTGACACTGGCTTCTGGGGCTCATTGGGATCCTTCTTCTTCTTCTTTTTGGGAGTCTTGGGTTTCTTTGTGGGATCTATGGGGGCTGGTCGCTTCTCTCCAATGACCTGAAATAATGTCAATAGTTGAGATAAAGGAATTAACAAAATGCCCTTCAACAGCACCAAGTGGGTTTCATAATTACCCTTTAATAGAGTCATGCAAATAGTTTCTAACTCTTCTCACCCTGTTGCCGTCGTCCTGGTCATCTTCGTTGATAGAGCTGGAGGGAGACGGGGTTGCCGACTTGCTGGCAGGTGGTGACGGGGAAGTGTGGGTGATGTTGGGTCCCGCCATGTTTAAGCTCAGCTGTGCGTTGAGTTGAGATTGGTTGATGGTGGTCAGCTGATTCCTTGATATCATGCCATTAGGGCTGTTCATGCTGATGATGGACTTCATCACCATGGCTGGGTTGGGTGGGTACTGACGTAGATGGCCCGGTCCAACATTCTATAAATAAAAGTGATACAAAAGCAAAGAGGGTTTGTCAAAAAAATGACCATTTAAGCAATTTTAGCTATCTTTTATTCATTATTTTCATGCTGTCTGTGAGGTTGTGACTCAAAGATCTCTGTCTCTGTGCTCACTCCTGTCAAGCTCACGAACCTGTATCCCTTTACCAGTGCAGAAATCGGGTCATTGGATTCTGTGGATTGTTATGTGGCAGATCACATGTCATGATGTCCTGGGTCTTAAATGTCTCTATTACAAACCATGATAAATTATCTTGACACCCGAGGAGCCAACTTTATAAGCCAGTAATAGATGGCTACACAGCTCAGTTGATTTATTTCAAAACTCTATTGTATGGAAATCTGTGACACAGCTGTAGAGTGCCCAGTCCCTGTAGGGGAATAGTGGACTGTGGTACATGACTTCAAACACCACAGTAAAAAGAGCCTCAGTTTGTCTGCATGCAGCTACATGTCAGTTCAGTTTGAGGTAGCCACAAGCCTGCATGCCTTATTTAAGGTTATAACTCTGTGAAAAAGGCAGCTTTCATAGATCATGTTTGACTGTCAAAGAGTGGAAAAAAAATACTTCTATGCAATCAACTCCATAAATCAACCAGCTAAAGGCATGACGCTTAAGAGTTCCGGACAGGCCCCCTCCGTTCCATCATGCAGGCTGTAATGTAATGACATTTTCAAAGTCTCTTTCCCAAGGTAAAACATTCAGTTCTTGAAAGATTCTTAAAGAAGGTACAGGCAACATGTTTGCATTGATTGTGGTGAGGATGAGATTACGAGGCCTGCCAGCTCTCCAGAGGGAAGACTGATCAGAGAGCCAGCAGAGCTGACATGGAACAGAGAAGGGGAAGTGAACACAACAGAAAAGGTGATTTGTTCTCCCTGGGTACATCCATCTGGTATTCAGCAGCACAAACTCAATCTCTCCCAACATCAACACATCATAAACCCACGCACCTGGCTTTATTGAAAGAACCTTATGAATGCCCGTCTTCAAAAACAATATTGTAACACCATTTCAGACAGAAACATATTGGATCTACAATCCATTTCTTTCTCTTATGCCATGTCGACTGCTTATCATAAATACAATCTATGAAGTGAGAACGGATTTATATTTACATGTGCGAGCAGAGCAGGATTCTGGAAAAGGTGAAGCAAAGTTGGGGAAAGAAATTGAAGACATATTGTTGTGATTCTTCAAATATGGAAATCTTGCAAATAAAAGCTGCAATAAACAAGCCTGCGACCAAATGACTGTGATTTACATATCTGCAACCCGCCATGTTCCAAGTGCTATTGTCATCTTCATTACTGAGAACATGATGGCTCGCCGTTTGCTCTTTGCTCGCTGTGAACATCAAAGATGCACACACTGAGCTCATTAGTCGTGGCCATCTGTATAATAACACTTTTGCCCAATCCTTATGGTGCAGTTTTGACTTAGAGCATTGGCCCATTCTGCCATTTGTTTGGAATATGCTGAATTTTTCTAAATGGCTTCAAATTGAATGCTGTGCATTTTATTTAAAAAAAAAAACTGCACTAATGACCACAGTTAGACACTTAATTGTATCACACTCAACAGCCTGCTAAATATCTTATTTCACCACATATTATAGCACTAACTGGAGTAGAAGCAATTTAGATCCTCATGCTGAAAAAGAGAAGTGACAGTTACGTCAGTGAAACTACAGCATTAGCACGTCTGATTTCAATGAAAACATAACAGCTAATAACAAGCCAGTCAAAAAAAATCCTCTTAAGTAACAGTTGTCTTGATTGTGAACATGAATCTGATACTCGGATGTTTATTTATGTCCCTCTGCCTTCTCATTTGCATTTTGATTGCAGTATTGTTAGCAGTCACAGCAGACATCTAGCTAGATATTTTGATAGTCGTCATAAATCTGCAAAGAAGTCTTTATCTTGAGTACACAGTGGCCAGATGTGCCCTCCTTAGTTAGATTTGTGTGTGTGTGTGTGTGTGTGTCTAGGTGTGTTTTCTGTTTGCGCATTTGCATATAAAACACTAACAGCAGAGATGCACTCTCTAATCAATAAAGTGTTTTTTGAATGTAAATTCAGTTTGTAATATTCCCCATTGTGTTGCTTTTAATGTGGAAGCTGCACTAGATAACAACAGAATAATGCTGTCAACAATATGCTGCAAAAAGGGGAAGAAACAGCTTGTTTTGTGTTTTGTACATTATTGTTGGCCTCAACCACTCTTAACACAGCAAACACTCCATGCAGAGCCACATAAAGCACTCTGAAAACTAGCAGAAGAAGAAAAAAAAATACACTATTGACAATGTGTGAAACCCTTTCCACAATAAATGCAGGCCAATAAACATAGCGGCAGGATTCAAAATGCAACATTATGCATTCACCAGGTGATAAAAATCTCAACACTGATGTCAATAAAAACAGGCTCCAGTCTGTTCTTAAAGATATTGGAAATCAGAATTTGGGGAGAATTCATGAACAGTGGCACCAAGCTGTAACAGGCTGAAAAGAATGTTAACAAGTTCAATTTCCATTCAATCAATGCCAGAGCTCTTGGAAATGTTCCATGGCAGGAGAGGGGTAAAATCATCTATATGGTAATTATAAGGATGAATCCCCCAGTAACTTTCGCCAGCATGAAAGGTCAGTCCTATTAAAGATAGTTTATCAGCACTCTGCACATATTCCTTTACTCGGCTTCTAAACGGGTACATCATTTTATTTTTTTCCTCCATTTTCAGCAACCTGCTGAAGTCTGTGCTTAAGCCAAATGAGAAAAATGGAATTTTGAATGCCGGTAAAGGCTATAATAGCACGAAGATAAATTGTTTTTCTTTCCCCTGCCCTGTCTCAGTCAAACACACTTCACTCTCTTTCTCTCTCTGTGGTGTGCAAACTCAGTCTATCTCGCAAACCTCTAACCCCGACTTAAAAACAAATCTCTCTCCCTTGTTGTCCTCCCCCCTCGGACTGTGAGGCCAATAGGTTCCTCCCCTCCCCCCTTGGTCTGGTACAGCCACTGACCCATACCCCTTTCCACCATTTCTCCTGATGCATTATGGGTATTTAAAACTTGTCCAACATGACATCATTTCAGTTTGAGAGCTGCCTGAGAAAAGTAAATTACAGAATCAATCATGCAGAAGGTCAAGCTGAGACTTCATTACAAGTATTGCATGCCTGCATGAATATCTTTCATTTCTGACTGACCCAATATGTCACAATAGCTGTCTGTCGAGAGAGAAAAGAAAAAAAGAAACGGAACGAAAAAAAAATCCACTCTCTTAAATTGATGTACAACTCATGTCAGTGCTTCTTGGCTTGGAAGGGAGATAAGAGGGAAGTGTAGAAAAACATGCTTTCTGCAACAGTGCTCACATTTTCCATTTGATTCAGGATATAGTGGTTTTTGACCAGTCAGAACTGAGGGTATTATACTCACTGGCAATCTACACAGTATCAACGCATATCAAATCATGTAAAGAACAAACCACAAATGGCTTTTTCAGCCTCACTTTCATCTTGCTTGATGCGTGTGGCCAAAACACACTACTATTAGATATTAGCATATCTTTGCTGCTGTAAAGTTAATGACATGTGAAACAGCTAGTTTGTAGTGAAAAATATATAATGCGTTGCTACAGAGTGGTAAATGTAATAAGATAGTGGGCCTCATATGTCCTAAATATTGATTTTAACATCCAATGCAACCAGTTGTCTACTGTAGGTTTCAAATCCAATCACGGAGGACACAGAGCCCATTTCAGTACATGCTTACACGTGTCAAGAGAAACCTAAAATGTGGTGAAGGCACCAGGTGTTTTTTGAAATAGAACCCAGAGACCCTTGCTGTGCAGCAGGGAGAAAATCGAGAAGAAATTGTGAATAAAGCAATACTGGCAGCTCCAACTCCAGTACTATTTGGCACTATTGAGACTCAATCACAAATCAGGAGGACACATGCTGGGAGACAAAAATGAGAGTCAGAAGCTTGTTAGGAGAGCAGATTAAATAAATAATGACTTCAGATTCAGGGCTTTCCAGGCACATTGCAGCCGAGAAAATGTATTTCTCTTTGTAGAAGCCCGGCATCTGTGGCCAATTTGCAAGACATACGCTGAACATTAAGCGGAGAGGAATTAGCAGAACACTTGGCAATGCAATGACATGGAAGAAGCTTTTGAAAATAGCCCAGGTATATTCACTGGTTCAGTTTCTCATTAAGTTCTGATAAGAGACAGGCTTTCACACACACTAAGTATTCTCCACCAGTAAGCCAGCACAGAGGAAGAAAACCAAGACAAGTGTTTAGGAAATATGAGCATGGTAGCTTGATGAAAAATGTAATTGCAATAGTGCACGGTTTATTTGTTTGCCCCTGCAGCCATAACAAATAACACAGAATGTAATCATGTATATAAGGTTGTCATTCCTTTATCAGTGTGCTGACAAAATGACAAAACACCCCTCTTAGGGCCTTCGTAAATCATTGTCTCGGTATGTGGAATGCGCTGCAAACAGCGCTGTTACTTATCTCATTTAAAAGTTGCGTTCTCTTTTCAAAGCCAAGATAAAACCATAGATGAATAGAATTTCTACAGACATTGTCACAAGACTTTTGGGGATCAATCCCATTTACAGGAAAAATGAAGGGCCACCACGAGCCTTCCTGCGGTACAATGTGTGATGACTGATAACGAGTGAGTAGTGTGCCGACGACAATGCCACGAGGCAAGGAGCAGAAACCCACATTCTCCCTTCAGTTTTTAATAGAGTCTCTGCACAATCAGAGACATGAGCCATGCAAATGGTGTTAAAGAGGAATAATGTTTGAGAATCAAATCTAATCCTCCAGCAAGTCGTGAGAACAGTCAGGAATGTAATTGTGTCAAGGTTCCGTTTCTTCCAGATGCAGAAAGCTTAACTGACCATGAAATGAAAATTCTTTAGGCAAAAAGCCTTCTGGGGATCACTTACTGTATGCGGCAGAGATATTTTAAAAGCTGCAATTATTTTACATGTCAGAAGCATGGAAGCAGGAAAAAGAGCTGTAAAATTTTATAGCCCCTTCCCATATGGAATGTAAATAAATATCTGTAATAATCAGTGTGATTCAACAAATGTGTTAGAAAGAAGGGGGTAGCAGTAGGTCTAAAAGCACATTTCATTTATTCACACAGTTACAATGATAATAGCACCTCTTCTCAATGAATGTGATGTGATTTGTGACTTACAAAGCAAATGCAGCATCAATATCATCATCTCTTCACTCATGCCTTTGTCCTTTCATTTCTTCTCTCCTAAATGAATCTTCCATTTTTGTAATAGGTCTGTAAGACAACTAGTCAGCCAGTGACATTTCAATTTTTCCTCCTCGGTGCTTCTATGATTGTGGCATTTGAAAATGCCTTTCCACCCCGAGACAACAGTCTCACAATCTGTAGCACATAACAGTATCAACATAAAGAAAGTGATTAATTCACTCTACAGTTCCATGTTTGACCATCTGTATCCTTTCAAAGGAGTTCAAATATATTCATCGCAACCTTATAGGAGGGTAATTCTCTGCACCACTACGATATAAACTCTGGACATACCACGTGTCGTTTTCGAAGACCTTATGTGACATTGGGCTAAAGCTTGTATCAGCATTTACAACAGAAAAAAGGCTTCTGGAGGTAACATGAATTAAATATGAGCATGCGAAACTGTGGCACTTTTGGGTCCCATTTTCACTGTCCTTCTGGGGATGAATGCGCTTTGTACTCTAACACCTGTGATCTATTCACATCTGTTCACCTTACGGAGAGGGATCATCCACGCTCTGGGTGCTTTCTTTTGTTAAAAAAAAAAAAAAAAAAAAAAAAAAAATCCTCACACTAAGTAACATAATATCATGACATTTACTCAATGTGATCATATACCGCCTGTGTTGTAAACAAGGCCAGATGCTGTGCCAGATGCGCTGACAACAGGAGGTGTACAAAAACTGTGAAGGTGACATTATGGTTCAGTAAAAGGGCTCAGTATGAGTGGCTGAAATCAGAGGATCCCTAATAGTTTATATTTTTAAATCTTATCTTTCAGTTTGGATACACCATGAACAACCACATCTGGAGCTGCAGCTACAAGCAGGACATACACTGGGGCTGTGCTAGTGCAGGACCTCTGCGGGTAGACAAATGAGGATAAGAGACAGAAAATACATGGACTTCATGATTTGCTAGTGGTATATATGCATCGCCTTGCTCACCACAGGCTGGCCATTGTTGACAGACACCCCCTCTTGGTCCATCATGTTGCGTGAGATGGTAATCGAGGGCAGATCCAGGCTCTGTGGGGGGAACTGGGGGATTAAGGGACCCCTGTGCGGAGCTGGGGGCTCTGGCATCGGTGGGAACTGTGAGTCGACCTCTGATAGACCCAGACCGGACTCCGTCTCAGGTGGAGGTGTAATGGGAGGAATCTCAAACTCCTCGTCTCCCAAGCTGGGCGTATGAAAAGTCTGCAAGAAAGAGGGAAGAAGAGGGAAGTCGTGAAATCCAGCAACACAAAACAGTCAGGAAGCATTTGCTGAGGTGGGCCTTATCTAACACGCCGGAAGGAAACCTTCAGGGATTAAATCAGACGACTTCGTTAAAGAGAGGGAGTGTTTTAGTGGAGTGGTAATACACTTGTCTGTAAGTGCACTAAGATGTAACATTTCCTAAACCTATTAAAGTCCACTTTGAGGCAAAAGAAGGAAAAAGGCGAGTGTGGAGGAAGATGTCAAAAGCAAAAATATCAAGCAGCAATCATGGGAGAGAGAGGATACATGATAAAAGCCCTTAATCTTGGGGATGGAAGATGTTGGGTTGAAGTGCAGTGAAAATACACGTCACAGGGAGATGGGTTTAAAGAACATTTTTAAAGATTATTACGCTTGGCCAGAAGTGTTTCTTTTTGTTCCCCTTGCCTGCACCCTTAAATCTGCTCATCAAACAGCCTAATCCTTCTGCCTTTCGAATTAAAGCTTTTGGTCACACTTAATTTGCTTATGTGCCTTCTTGGAGATGGGACTGTTCACCTACTTGGGTCTTGTTTTCATCTGCACATTGCATTAAGCCACTCTCTGTAAAGCCAAAATATTCATACCCTCACAATGACCACACTGCAGGTCCACATAAATGCAAGGCCAAACAGCATGCTATCTGTGGCGGTAGCTTTGGCTGCTGCTGTTAAGTTACCGAAAACCTCTTCAAAGCGTTGCTCTCTTACTGAAAGTGACATGGTTTTAACCGCTAACACTTCACTTGAACACATCCTGTCATATTTTTAAACTCAAGCTAAACTCCCAGCATTATTGGAGATGTTGAACGGGATGTGAAATGTAACAATAAAAAGCAAGTGCTGCATTGAGAAGCTCCTTCGGGTTGATCTCAAACACTACTTTCTAGTCCCTGGGTCACTATTACAGCAGTGTTTGTGTGTTAAGCTGCCGCCAGCATCCTCATCAGCTATTTCAAATTTCTCAGACAATCCTGGCATGAAAATAATTGGCCAAAAATAGGAGTAAACAGGCGCTTACACCAATTTAAACAAGCCCAGATGAGTCTTGCACATGTCGATTCACCTTTTCACACACCTGTATTATTTCTCAGAGGGATTGAGGGTCCTGGAGATGATCATGCATTGCTTTTTGAGATAAGCTTCTTTGAAAAGGGGTGCTGGTTTCTCTTTTCACTCACTCGTACCAAAACATTACAGCATTTACTCACATGTGAAGCCTCATACTGTGCCTTAAAGTTTTAGCATGCTGTGTAAATAGTGAGCAAGCTCCAAACCCCAGCAGAGGTGAAGTTGTGCTACCTAACACGAACCTGATATTAACAGTCCTGACATCTACCAGCAGAGTTAACCGCAGTCAAAAAAACGAACTAACCCTGCCTTCCTCCACTGTCTCTGTCTGTCTGTCTGTCTGTCTGTCTGTCTGTCTGTCTGTCTGTCTGTCTGTCTGTCTGTCTGTCTGTCTGTCTGTCTGTCTGTCTGTCTGTCTGTCTGTCTGTCTGTCTGTCTGTCTGTCTGTCTGTCTGTCTGTCTCCAGTAGGGGATGGAATAACAGAAGGGAGACAACGTAGGGAATATGCCAACACAGACCTTGATTAGGGAGTATTAATGTTCCCCTTGCTTGCTTTAGCACACAGACACTTGAAACTAATTCATTGCCTACTCAGGACAGCTGTCTTGACAAGCACTGATGAATTCCAGTGGCAGGGGAAGCTAATAGAGTTTTTATTCTTCCCTTTTCTTTGTATCTTCCTGCTCTCTACCACAGTTTCACTTTTCGGTGCTTGTTTCACAGCTAGAGAATAAGTTCTCCTTTCAGGAGGAGCTAAGGTCATATTCATCACAGCCCAGGCCTCTGGCTCGCAGAGTGCAAAATAAATCATGAGCACCTTCACTAGGAACCACTTACTATCAGTCCTCTGCTGTCATATTAGGCTTCGGCCCACTCAAAAAAACCTCGGGAAGTTAGTTCACAATAATGCCTGTTCAGCAGCATGTGGATCAAAACCCAGTGTGTGTTTATAAGGTTAAAAAAACAAAACTGTCGTGAGTCATGGACAAAAGTTCCAGTAGCACATGGAAACCATTGGAGATTGTCCATCATCGCAGTCTTCATTCATCTTTTTCAACTTCCCCTGTGGAGCAGGGTCAATCTCCACGCCAGCTTTCAGATCTATGGTCCAAGTCTCATCTGGATCATATCATATAGCAACCTGAAGACACTGGCACACTTTTATATCTCTGACAGAAAACTATCACTCTGTCTTAGTCTTGCTTTGTCCACTACAGTCAGATGCACTGCTCAGGCTGCGATAGCTATTGCATGGAATCATCACTTACATTTTTTGCTCGTGCTCGACTATGGATACTACTTGCTGATGCAAGTAGGTTTGCTGTGATGTTACAATACATAAAATAAATCAGGGCAGAACAACAGTATATAGGCCACTGGAGCCTATATTCTAGTGCATTGTGGCCTGAATTACAGAGGTAACCTAGAGATTTGATACAAATGTCGAAGAGGCAGGTCGGCTGAGGTCAGCTCCACTTTTGTGGGAGAACTGCACAAGCATGACCGTGACCTTTCATGAAACACAGACATGTACTTGGAGTAGAGGAATGTTGGTGTTTAGTATCTGCTAAACAGTGTGGAAGTGGAGAGAAGGGAAAAAAAATCACAGTGGCATAAAGAGGATTGGAGCAAGATCAGTATCAAAGACTGTGTGCATCGCCTCTCTTTGTTAATGACGATACAAATTAACATCTACACCAGGGGCACTGATAATGGAGACATGGAGTTTGTGTCTCACATGGCGGTATGGGAGATGTCAGTTGTCTGTGTAGAAAAGACCCTCTCCCCGGGGAAGAGGTGCCAGATTTTAGTGGAACCCACAGAGTGTTACAGTGTTGCACACTGTCTGGTGTCATTTCACATAAAGCCAGTCTAATTCTGCACCAGGAGCAGCTTAGGGGGCTCTGATCGGAGATTAAGAGATGCACAATCCACTTTCTTCGCATCACCAGCCTGATTATCCATTTAAATTGTTCTGAAAGGCTCAGCAGAGCCAAGTGCCAAGCCAGATGCTGGCTTGGGATGTGCAGGCATGTACATGTTAAGGGGTAGGCAAGAGAGAACAGAACAGACAGAGAGAGAAGGAGTAATGTGTGTGTGTGATTCTTTCCTTTGGCAGCTATAGGGTTGAGTGGTGGAAGGGCAGAGCAGGGCTTGTAACAGAGGCCTGATGTCCTTGGTATGAGCATCCTGAGCAGGTGTGTTTGAAATCCTCTGTCCTTAGTGCCTATTGGAGGTGGTAAATCTGGACCAGCCAATAGTGTAATGGAAAATAAATCAAAATTTATCTTGTCTGGAAAAAATAACTGTGGCATTAATTTAGATTAGATCATGTTAAAAATAGTCAACTAAGTTGTCTTTCACAGTTGCAGATGTACTATAATGAGTCCCTTACACGCTGCATACTGTTCAAATCAAATGCTAACATCAGCATGCTAAGTTCCTCACTATGACAATGACAACATGCTAATGTCTAACATGTATACATCTCAGTATAGTAACATGCCCATAACTGATAATTAGTGCTTAACACAAAATACAGCAGAAGCTGATGGGATTTGTATGTATTTAATCCTTCAGTAACGTATTTGCAAATTCAAAATCTGACTTGATATTGTGCTAATGTGAACTCAGGGAGTCAAAGATGGTCAGCCACCCCGGAAAAAAATGAATCTTAATCTGTGGTTTATCATCAACCAAGAAAGTTCTGTAAATTTGTGCTATTTAGTTGTGAAAAACAGAAAATAATCTATTTCCACACAGTATGTATCATTTGTTGTGTGAAAACTCATTCTCATTGAATTTTGGAAATTTCATAAATAGATTTGGCAGTTTCAAGTTTTATGTGACCCAAAATCATGAGTTAAGTGGACCAAGTGTCTACTCAGTTGACTACTTAAGACATCAAACAAAGACATTTCGTAACATTGTTTATTCACTTACTCACACATATAGAATAACCTATTAACTATTGCACTGAGGTTAAATACCTCAGGAATTCATAGTGGATACAGCTCACAGATCATCTGTAAATTAAGAAAACTAAAAATTCTGAGTTGTCATAATGGAAAATAATAACTTACTCCAGTCTGGAGTAGGTTAATAAGAGAAAAAAAAATCTAAGTTAATTTAAAATTTTTAATTGAAGTTAAAGGCAAAAATGTGTTGCCTTGAAACTCAGAGTTTTCTCAGCTTTTTATTTTTCTAGTGTTGCTATTTATGACTTAAAACCACAAATGTAAACCTCACTATGGTAGTAGACATCTGGGAATCATGACTGTCTTTACAAAATTCTGCACCAATCCATTCAGCAGATGTTGAGATATTTCACAGGATTAGTGAAAACTTATTTGGATTATCTCCTGTGAAATATCCTGGTGGTGCTGGATAGAAAGCCAGGGCATCACTAAAGCTAGGAGTCTTCAATGGTAATCCATGGTTTAATTGTTAAGACATGTTGCTGAAAACATAAAAAAGTCAACGTCATAGTGGTGTTGAAGGACAAGTTAGGGGACCACTGAAGTTATTAGGATTCATCCTCCAGAAACTATGAATATGTCTACAATATTTCAGGGAAAATAGTAATCCAGTGCAATAATAACTGAGCAGTGTGTCAGAGCTGACCATCCTGCTACTGCTATGGACTAAAGCGTAATACAATGGGACTTTGGTGCAAGCAGCTTTCACAAAATCTTATGGTAAACAGTATAATGCTGGTTTATAAAGAATATATGAAACCTATTTTGACTCTCTATATAATAAATGAAACCTTGACAACAATAGAAACATAGACTGAGGTGACTTGGATGTGACTCAGTGAATTTTCCCCTCCAGTGTTTTATCTGTGATGCCATGATGCTCTTTCAATATCAGGACAGGGAGCAAGAAAAAGCTTTTCAGGCAATAGTCCCAGTCCTTCAATAAACGTAGTAATGCAATTCACAGATGCAATAACCAAGACTTGTTAAAGGCAGCAGCATGCAATTACTGCATATAATAGGCCTCAGAATCAATAGAGGCTGGATTGAGGATCCAGTTTCAAATATCTAGACAGGCAGAGTGCAGCTACTCAAATGACAACATCAACCATGGCACCCCTAATCAGCATTATTTCAAATTTGGATCATTTGTTGTCCATTTCTACATATTTATAGTTCATTACATGACTCTAATTTGATTGGGAAAGTAAAGTGATACATCTGAGTGCAACACAATCTCAGTACACAGTATCCTTTTCCCTGAGGGAAGCAGTGAAGCTTTCCCTGCTAGGATGTATGCTTTACCAGGCACACCAAGGTCATCTTATCTCATCCTCTAAGTGCATAAGGTAAATGATACACTGGCCATCCAAACAGCAAATAAACTACTGCTCTGAAGTAGAAGTGTTCTGCCTTTTGAACAACACATACTGCATGTGATTTTAAGTATACAGCATGCATTGTGTAAACATATAGTAGAGGGATGTAAACGGGTTTCTATTTGCAGTAAAGCAAACCATCTGTCTTTATGGCAACTTCTGAAGAAAGAAATAACCCATGTTTACTCTAGTACATGAAACTCTCTCAAGTTACCACATTACACCACTAATGGTGGTGTATTTTAACAGAATATATCTACAGTTTAGTTTGAAAACAATAGCCAACCAAATGCAGCAGCATAAATTTAACTGTGCTGTCAAAGTTAGCCGTTTATCACAGCGCCCTCATAAAGGAGACTTCCTTTCCTACTGTACCCACAACACAAGCCCGACACATTAAGAAGATTAATATAGCATTACAGTGGAGATAGTGTGAAACCTCACAACTCAAAGTGGAAGTCACTTTAATCTCACTTCAGCTCAGGTTGCAACAAACAATACCTTGGACACTCCAATGCTTGAAAGGAAAAGAAAATCTATGCTTAAGACTTCTTCTCTCTCCTTCTTTCCTTCTAAGCACAATACCATCTGTGCCCTAACACTGGAAACAGTTGTTCCTTTTGATAAAATGCAAATGAGCTGGGCTGTTTTTATCAAGAATCCCTCCCTCCTCCTCCAGCCCTTCCCCCCATTTCCCTTCACTGCCACAGTAGGTCCTCACAGCTGGGGGCTGAACGCTCTCCAAGCAGCCTGTGTCGGCGTGGTCCCTGCTGCAGTGGGCCTCAGCAGCCCGTGGATACAGAGGATGCGCCCACTCAGCGTAAATGTGGGGGAAAATTAGACTTCTTCCATAATACTCTGTGGCTTTGTGAAGCGGCCACTTTATGAACACGAGGTCACATGCTCCAGACACTTCTGTGTAGCTGCCTTGAATGTCACAGTTGCATCCCTGCTGCCCGGCTGACATGAATGAAAACAATAAGGTTAACAATGACATCTATCTCAGTATTTTGGAGCTGTGCAATGATGCTTTGCTGTGCGTTCTGAAGCCAGATCAATCTCCCCCTGCTAAACTGGATGAGATTGGACCGTTTGAACCACAGAGGATGACGGGTATTTTTGGTGCACTTGTCTCTAATGACAGGGCAGCGGAGTGGGTGGAAGGGGAATATAACGGGTAAATTTAGCTCACTGTTAGGACTACTATGGCTCACAGAAGCGGTTATACACCTCCAGAGAAACAACTACTCTCTTCTTTCTTTTAATGCATCTGTACAGTACATAATTAGTACAGCAGCTCTGCACTCAGTGACTGCTTTCACTATGTGTAAGTGGCAGCTGACTGTAGAATCTCTTTATGCTTCTTTATGTCTTTAAAAAGAGGAAGAAAACAGGAGTTTACATCCTCAGCTTTCTGAGATACCACTTCATCATACAGAGTGTGGTCGAGTCAGTCAGATCACATTAGCATCAGCTCTCAGAAGTGACTACAAGCCAATACAGGGTGAGCGAGCTCATTTTTCTTCATCTTTAACTGTAAACTCTTCTATCAGTCTTAAAAAAAAAGGAACACTTCAGGCAATAAATAAGTTGCCTGTGTTTGAGATGAAAAAATAATAATTCATCATCATATCAAATATAGAGTTTATTTTTTTCTGACATTTTATCCATCTACATTTCCTTAAATAATAGCTCACACATAACACCTATGATAACTACTGAAAACTCAAGCGGTGTTAGCAAGTAAGAAACAGAAGAAAAACTTTACTCCACTGTATTTGGTTGCATTTGTATTCTTGCATTAACTGGATGTTCCATGTTTGCAAGGAAATTTGAATATGGAAAACGTAAAGTGTACTTACATCCCCAGCGGCGAGCAGGGCACCATTCGCCTCGGCCATGTTCATGTAGTTGTTGTTATTCTGGAACTGCAAATGAAGACAAAAGACACAATCAGATCACGAGTGTCCAGATAACATCAAGTGCAAGTGGAGCTGCTCCGCTTTCATAACAGACACCTGTCACTCAAACAGATTGTCACACTTGGCTCTGAATGTTTGCACACTGTTGTTAACTCCTTTCTCTGTGAACACAAGCGCATTCTGCCACTCTGCCATTATTGTGACATGGCGAGAGGCACGTGAGAGGCCCTGGCCAATTCAAACCAGGGTAATGAGAATCTGGTCTGGCCATTCAGCTCTTATGGGATGGCAATTAAGGATATGTTTGCATCACAAAGCCAAGTATCAAGATGCAGTGGCAGGTTATTAACTTCAAATAACCTATGGGAGAGGAGGGATACTGAGGGGAAATAAGGAGGCGGAGGTGTTTTTAATATGGGTGGAGTATTTTTTGGGTCAATAGGAGCTGGGTTCAACAACTCATTTGACTGACTCTATACCGACAAAGAATCTCATTTCACCCTGTTTCACTGCAACAAAATGAAGTGAATTCTATATCTTTATGTACATGTTAATATGAGATTATTAACTGTGTAGAACAAAGTCAGCAGTGGTGGATTTATGAGTGCCACGTTGTAAAGACACATTAGTGTTTAAGGCAGTTGATGAGCTATTAAAACCCTGTACTTTGGTAAGAAATAACATGTTTTCACAACACCCCTTACCCCTCCCAACCCACACATAGCCCTGCTGGCAAAATGGCAGCCACTTCCTTTCTTTGGAGACACAACCACGCTGACAGGTAGGAACAATGGGACATAGAATGAAGAATTATGGGCTAGCAGCTGGGCCCAGGAGCACAATGCACCTCTGTGTGAGTGAGGAGAGCATAGCCCAGCCTACACAGCTCAGAGGAGAAAGAATCACTGCATGTTTGCGTCTTCATGAGGTTCCACTGAGAACACCTATTTTCAACAAAGCTCTGCAGTAATCTTTTTTGTGTGTTTATTACAAAGTCACTCTCTTAAAACATCATGAGTGACAAAAAAAAACTCCAATAGACCGGGGGAGAGAGAAAGAGTGAGAGGAAGAAAAAAAAGCTTCTTATCAGAGCAGAAGCCAAACAATAGTGGAAACAAATTAAGATCAGAGCGAACTGAGAAGTGCATTAATATATTTTCTAGCCCTTTGTGTTTTTTTTCTATTCTCCTTTTCTTCTGAGTGGTTAGTATGCGAATGTAATTACCGAAAGAACTGCTGCTAATCAACTGTGAATGGTATCCATTAATTAGTTTATGCCCTGGAGAGAGAGTGGGGAGTCAGCAGCAATGTTAACAGTGTTACGCACCAATAAGAAGGGGAGCCACAAGCTCTGCTAGCAGTTGCTGAAGCAGGTGGTTTGAGCTGTCTAGGCCTCCGGTGCCATCTTAACCAGAGCTGCCCCACTAAACTATATCTGACTCGAGCGCTGGGGTTTACGTGTTTGCACAAATGTTCATGCAAACGTATAAATTCTCTCACACAGAGACTCACAGGCCCCCAGTGCGGAACAACTGTCAATTGCTAGCACTCCTTCATGTCCCAGCTGTGTGTAACTTTGAGACATGACATGGCTGGGTTACGTCAGCCATTCGGCTGGTAATTAACCTTATGCTGGGCTTATCTTGGAAGTGTTACTCTGTCCCCCTTCTTCTTTCAGATAATAAATTGAAGTCTCAGAGATATCCCTCTCTATTCAAGCACTAGGAACATTGTTCTGATTGTGGGGGGAGATAGGGCTTCGTGCAGGGCTGTCTCTGTTTCTTCTGTCCCTGTGTCTCTCTGGATGTGAAAAAGATTTTCAAGAGTGAGCTGACAATTGCTCTTCACTGTAAATAGTTCCCTGAGAATTTGGGGAAACCTCATACGAATGAGATACACTTGAAATCTTTCTGCTTCTTCTAATATAGATGCTTGTATACTCTCTTGTTGCCTTGAAAGAAAAGAAGCTGTAAAAGAGAGAAGAAGCTTACAGTCAAACATTTTCAACTCAATTACTCGCTATGTTACACATCACTGGGTAAAGCAGACGACAACTTCACAAGCTTGTACATGTTTGTAAATCAGGAAGCGATGTTTCATTAAAACAAACATCACACTGAGAAGTATGGCTGAGTTACATACTGTAAACTCACACATTGATCCGAATCACATTAGCTTCATTAGAGGAAACACAATCAAGTTAAGTCCAATTAGTAGTGTGAACTTCCTTGGGCTCTGTCTCCATGAGTCATTTTTATTGTGTTTCCTGAGCCCTTTAAGAGCAGTTCCGAATCTCCTCAGAGAACTGTGACTGCCATCCCAAGAAATGTCCCCAGACACCGGTATCAATCTTCACCATTAAAAGCTGTACCATGTTGGGCCGGAGGCCTCGGTGGACGACCAGAGCAGGCAGTGGAGATTGTTATTGTTATTCCCAATTCATTTTTAAGGGGGGGCACTCTGCGCTCATGTTTGCGGCGGTGCCGATTGAGTCAAATGCCAGATGAAATTAAGTGTGATTGGAAGGGCCGCGCAGCTGACGGTAAGGGACGGTGCTAAAATGGGTCAGCGCAGACAATGAAGGCTCTGTAATTAAAATGATGTGACGAGCTAGAAGCGAGATGCCATGTGAGGGGTCACACAACGGTGTGTATGCCCACATGCAGAAATATTTTAGAAACAGAGATGGAATATAAAGGAAAAGTTGAGGAAATATGAAGAGTTTAATCGCTTCCTTTTTGCAAGATGAATACTCCTGAAACTCATCAAAGTGACCTTAAATGTCTAGTAAAGCACTAAAGCCACAGATCAGGCACTGCTGTTTCTTACAGTCAAAAAACCAGCATCTCACCTCTTCCCATTTCCCAAAAATCGGTCATGTACTTTGTGTGCTTTGCCTCTTCTGGCAGAAGGGAACCGTAGGGAAGCTGTAGAAAAGGGTGCTTTAAAATAGCTTTGGGGTTGAAGGCTTTTATTAACAGAGTGAATTCACAGTTAAAGGTGCTCTGTAATATGAGCTGCACTAAGAGCAGACATGGCTACATGGCAGAGCAAACGCTGGGCACTCAGTGTTTTTATTTCTCCTTCTGCACCACCAGCACATTTCTTCTGTAACTGTTTAACAGGAGAGAATTAAGAGCTTACATGGACCTCGATCCTGACGTGAAAAGACTCCACTGTCTGCATGATCGCAGACTGACAGAAAAAAAAAACGCAGCCTCACAGTGAAGGGGATGAATATGAATTTATAGGGGTTTATGTAACTGTTCAGTACGGCTTTTCTTTTAGGATTTTATTTATTATTATTGTGAATGCTTTAGTTATGCATTATCACATTGTACAGTTACAATAACTATTTAATCAACATTGTTTTTTTCTGGCTAAAGCTAGTGTAATTTTGATGCTTGATTTTTTTCTTACTTTTTAACTCCCAGTGCAGGAATATTTGTATGAAAGAATGTCCAGAGGGAAATAAGGTGTTTTACAGCTATTACAGCAAACAAAATTATTTCAACCTCAGGGTGAACACAATATTGCACCAGCATGACCCCATCTCACCTCCAATATGATGGTGTAACCACACAGATCCTATCAGTAAACATGAACTGGACAAACCAAGATTCACAGAATATACACCTAAAGAGCCTCTGATAGCACTGCTGCCTTCTCTGCATGCATACAAATGGAAAAATATGTCAAAATAGTCCATACGTTTTTATCTGAACACCAAATACTGCTTTGTCAGAGCTGATTAAATGATAACGAATTACTGAGAAAATGAGAAAAAAGAAAGAGTGCTTTTATTTCAATCTGCATTTTTAAATCAGGTTTAGCAGACTGCGCCTTGGTTTTACAGTGTGATCAAGAAGTCACAATATCGGTGCTGTCTGTCAGCAGGTAACCAAATTGGACACATTCTTGCTCACCACTGAAAACCACCAAGTTAATTCAATCAGGAGCCCAGGCTTTTCCAGAAACAAATCAACTGCTGACAAGCGATTTTACAGTTCAGCTTGAGCTCAGTAATCACAGCCTAGCATGTGTTCTCTGGAACATGACACTTGTGCTAATATGTTCTCCAGTGGTCTCCGTAAAAGAGAGCGAAAACACCGCAGTTAAAACTCAACCTCCAGTCCCAAGAAACTTGCCGTAATTTGCTCTGTATTATTTTATGCAATTTCCTCTAAACCTCAGCCTACCGCCAGATTGTAGCCTCTCATTGAGAGAAGGGGACAGGAGACTAGAAAGAGAAGCACCATCTCCTTTCTTGCCATCCAGGTGGGGCTCTGTTGCAGCCTCTGGCAAAGTTGTCTTCTGATTCCCGAGGTCCTCCTCACCAAATACATGCTCATTTACAACCCGATTCAGCATAAACACACTGCAGCTGCCTCTCTGGTGATCACAAGGCCTATTCACACCCAGCAGGTTGCTGTGCATGCAGTGCCGGGCTGACATATATAGATATATTTCCTCCTATGTGTGCAGCAGTCAATTTGTAAAGCGACTCTACAACACAGCATGTCCACACAGTCGGCTCGCAAGCTGTGTTCTGATCTGCAGGCCGAATCGATTGGTAATTCAGTTTAAAGCTAAAATCATTACTCCCCCTGCCCAGCACTGTCTTCCACCATTAAGACTGCTAGTCCTCAACTACACAAGGTAACGCTGAGGGGAAGTTCATTGTAAGCATCTCACTCTTCCTTTACCTCACAGTGGTAGTGCAACGGCAGCAGCGAGGAGGATCCGACGTGAGAAAAAGTCTTCTGTGGGATCTGAATCAAGCTGATGACAGTGTTGTTCAGGCTGTGTGGTGATTATCTCCCCTCTCACACCACACAGACCACTGTGGTCTCAACTAGAGTCATCACAGCTTGCTTTGCTTTAGTAAACATGGACCTGGAGGAACATTTTAAACCCTTGTAGAGATATAAAAACTCCCACAGAATGACGATGTTTCCTGGTCACAGAATCACAGCAAGTCCGCTCTAACAGTAAGCAATCTTTATGTAATGTTTGGTCAGAGAATGTTAAACATGTATAAGATTCAGGTTGAAATTTGGACATTTAATTTTGGGAAGATGTCATCACTTCAGCCACTGAAATATGAGAGCAAGACGTTACAGATGACTTTGTCGTGAGCAAACCCACAGCAAAACCTCTGTTCTTCAAATTACTCTACATGGTAAAGGAACATTATAATTCAGTCACGGAGCATGAAGGTAAGTTTGCATATCCAACCAAAATGACGAGCTTAACTATCAAAATAAAGGAAAAACTTGCAAGCGATTTCACAGCTCAGCAAATATGTATTATGTTTTTTCAAGCTTCTCAGTCATTATGGTAGTGTTGAAAGACAGTAAAAGGCAAACTACAGTTTGTGCGTTCAGCATATTCCTTGGGGCTAAATTTATATTCAGTACAGACATGGTGTTCAAGAGTGATAACATGGAGACACAAGCAGACCAGGGTGAAACAGCGTTTGTAAGATCTTTGCACTTCTTTTAAAGTATTTGCAAATAAGATTATTTGTGTTTACTGCCTCAATTTACACATTAGTTCAAGCAGAAAAGCTGTCAATCATGGAAAAATAAACTTGTGGCACACTGCAATCTGTTTTTTTAGTTTGCTTTAAATCACATTTGATCACAGTGGTGTTATACATCTCTGGTTATTGTAATGGCAAAATACCAATGTAATTTGAGAGTTTTTATGCTGAAAATTAAACAATAGGTTTCCCAATTTAAAAGCACAATTTAACAGGACTAATTGTCTACAGCTATGCTAATGGTTCTGTGTAGGCATAGAGGTGAAACATATGCTGATGATTAACAGGTAACTTGCTGCACTGTACCATTTTAATAGCAAAAGTACTTGTGGCCATTTTAGTTTATGGCATTTGCATGCTAACATTTGTTAATAAGCACTACACACAAAGTAGTTGCTGCAGCTCAAGCTAATTGAATGGCAATAGTTTTGCAGGTCATAAAGTACCAGAAAAATGAAAGACTTTTAATCAAAGCTATTAAAATTTATTCTGGGAGAAACATAAAAGCACAAAATGTACAATCAACAGTTGTAGAGACATTTCACTCATTGGGATTTATCCACTGGGAACCATGAATGTATGTATACAATTCCATACAATCCATTCCACAGTTGTTGAGCTATTTAAGTCTGGACCAAAGAGGTGTACTGACTCCTCCGACAGACTAACATTGTCAACATTGGAGCCACGCAGCATGCATGGCCAAAAATAAGACGACTCTTAGGTTGAATTGTATATCAAGACATTTTGGTAAAATAATACTAATATCTACAGCTTCTTTTTCATCAAGTTCTATGTGTAATCTGTGATTTCAAGCTTAAACACAGCAAATATAGTCACATCTTAACACACGAATTTTGTTGCATAGCCACAACCAATGCCACTATGATACACAATGGAACTAAAATACACTGAGGTTCACCATAGCTACTGTTTTTCTCTGAGGCCTAAGACTTGCAAATGCTGCCAAAACAAAGATGGTCTCAGCATTTGTCATAATGGACCAATAGCCTGAGCCCAGCAGTCTCACCACTATGCAGGTCAACATCCAACACCCCGTTTTTTTTCCCTAGCTGTTGAGTCTGTTCTGTACTCTCAAGAGCAAATCCTAAAAGAAAGCGCAAGCTAAATGGGGTTCCATCTTTGATCTGGCGGGGTGCAAAGCCATTGGCCCACAGCCACAAAGGAGCTTAGGCGATGGAGAGGGCCTCAAAAACATGGTGTAGCTTTCTCACAATGGCTGCTGTTGCATGGACACACAGCTCTTGAGGAAGCAACATGAGAAAGGCTTAGCTTGCTGGTGTTGTCTTGCTTTTACTGCTAAGCCATGTCTCAAGGCTGTTTACTCTCAGCAGCTTTGATGCAACTCCAACTCAAGATGGTATCAGAGGTGTGGATTTTAACCAAAGCTCACTCTGCCATTCTTGCCATTCTTCTACGACAGAGCAGGAGGTTACTGTGGGGTTAAAGGAGCTAATAATTAAAAGCCACATATTTAAATAACACAAGGATAGTTTTCTGATGCTGGAAACAGGTTTGTTTTTTGGTAGCACTAATGGTGATGGCTGTGCTACTTCTCCTGGTTTGTCAGCCCTGAGACTTAGATTCACATAAGGCTCTATTGAAGGCTGCTGAGAGTGGAGTCCACTCTTATTGCTTGAGCAGCACAGATGCATTTTTCTTTTCCCCATGTGCCATTACTGGTTAATACATTCATTATAAATGGCTTTGGGAATGCACAGTCAAGAGATTTTAGTGATGGACTCAAAAGTATTCTCTACGTCTTACATAGTAATTCCAGAAAAAGAATAGATTTGATATTGCGAACAAAAGCAAGAAGCTATGTTACACATTTATAGTGCAGGCACAAATGCTACAAAGGAGCTGTTCTTCCTTTGAATTGTACATAACCATTTTAAAAACTGAAGTAGTGAGAGCATAACATCAAGACACCCAGTAAAAGCCTCACTGTTTACTAAACCATCTTTGTGAGCAATGTTGCCAAGTGATTAGCTTGGGACCAACTGCATCGGATGCTAATAAACATAAAATTAATCTCTTTCTTTTAAGAAATATTTACAAAAAGATCTTAAAAGTGCACAGTCTTTTGAATCTTATTACATGTGCAGCCAGCTGGATTCTTAATCTAAGTTTCTTCATCTGTTCCTGTTACTTTCCAATCAAAATTTTCGGGTCCAGTAACAGTAATGTTCCTGTGTGCCCTGTGACAATACTTTCCAAGTTGGTGTGCAACCTGTGTCTTTTCTGTTATTCTTAACAGAAGACCACAGTAAACACAAACCGGCCAGTTGTTCAATCTCTATAAATCTGAAAAGCACAAACTGCTGAGCGGTGACTCATATATCAGTCTATTATATACTACAGGCCTGACTGTATTAAACAAATGGCTAGGCCTGCAGCTGGAAAAGAGAGGCAATATAGAGAGAGCAGAGGTTATTGTCTAATTTAAATCTTGGCTGCTTTCCCAGAACTGTACCACATTCCAATTTGCGGCTGTGTTGCTTGGCGCTACTGACAGAGGTCCGGCTGCAAATACTCTCGGGCTCCTCTCCAGAAATGTGTCTCCAAACTGACAATCAACAAGTTGGCAGAGATTAACGGAATGACGGGGGCAAATTAGGTGAAATAATGAAAATGCACAGATATAGATTCTGCGCTTTGTGCCATTTCTGCACACGTGTTCCTTTTCTTCCTCCTGTGGTTGCAATAATGTATCTATAATCATTAAAACTTGATGTGCAACAACATGGGCACATAAAGAAAGCCAGTACATTGCCTCTGTAATGTCTTTGAGTTCCATAATGAAATAGCAGCTGGAAAAGACATCTGTGAACACATAGTAGTTACAGAATGGTTGAGTGAGCTCTTAGAAGCAATTAGCTGTTTCAAGCATTTTCTCCTTGGCATACTATTGTCCGTTCATCTGCTAGATTGACAGCACACCAGGACATCATTAGCAAACCTGACAGCTGTTGAGTCGTAGACATTGTTTTTCCTGTGACAGCCACCATCAGGCTAAGTGCTTCACTAGTGTTTTTAACAGTATTTAAACTCAAAATGTCACTTTAACATTTCCTACTTCAAAAGCAGCGTGAGATTAAGATACAGGCTTTGAATAATTACAAACACTAAGCCTCAACTTTGATTCCATATCATTGCACTGACATTTAAAGAGATTCAGAACAAAGACATGTTACACATCTTTTAGTCATAATGCAAAAATGATTTCTTTCCTCTGTGTAAAACGACAGGTTGGAGATCAAAGACGCACAAAAATCTGGAGTTCTGCCATGTGTGGAAGCCGCACTTTTGAAAGAGAACAGTGTAAGTTAGCAAAGTGTTTGCACATGGGGGGAAAAAAAGCAAAAACCTCTATGCAAAATTCATTTCTGTTTGATGAGACTTGTCAGTGTGTGGCCAATCAAATGTGACTATTTCTAGACTGAATTTCCCTATTGATAGTATCAGGCAAACAAGTGAGCATGCATTTGTCAGACAAATTGTATCCTTGCATGCATGTTATATATACTCAGTTACTGTAGGTAAAAAAAGCAGATGCAACAGTGTGAAATTACCAGAGCAAATAGCCCTGAATCTCTTCTTTTTCCACAATTGAAAATAACCATATACACTGTATCTGTACTTCCCCCCTTTACAGCTCTATTGATTAGCCCATTTGACAACTACCTCCAAGCACTTTTAAACCATTTCTCTTGTGCAGGCAGCTAAAGAAGGGGGTCACTGACATTTTCTGTGTTTGAGCCTTGACCTCTATTTTAGGAGCACGCTGTGAGTTTCTCTACGAAAAATAAATGAGAGCAGGGTGCAGTATGCTCTGCACTTACACCTTCCTGTGCACATCTTCTGCCATCACTCATCATTTGTCTTCATTAGGCTTGTTTGACCCGCTTTTCCAATTCTCTGTCAGTACATGTATATAAATATAGACCTATATGTAATCTGTAGACAGCATCTGTAAGTGCAATACTTTAAGGCATGTTTTGGTATGTAGAGGTGATGAAAAAATAAATGTAAACACTGTAACAACCAAACCATTTAGAGCCAAAACACATGTGAAAAGCTCTCCCCAGTCAGTCACCAGCATTCAGTCAACAAACGCTGGATGACAAATGTCACTAATCCAATTAATCAATATGTAAACAAAGCCTGTAAGGGGAAAATCAGTGAGGGGGCGCCATGCTGTAAAATACTGACTGCAGCTTTAAGTAGGAATGAGAAACAGAATTCCCACTGTCAACTTGTCATCGGCTAATTTACCTGGAGCCAGAGGGGGAGATTCACTGGACACATAGGGAGAGTTAATCTTTTCATTCATCTTCACTAAAGAGATCGACCCAATTAGCTCGCCACATTGACTGACAGCCCTTGTGTTTGCTTTTCTCCTTTGACTCCCCCCACCTTCTTAAATGAGGAGTTATGCAGTTTGTGCGAGCTCTAGCTGAAGGACTCTAAAATTATTCGAGAGTACTGTACAACAGTGAAATAATCATGATGTCTTTATTCAAATCTGTCGAGTCTGAAATATTCACCACTGCAATTTGCTGTGACTGATTAGCCAATGGAAGGGTTGCTTGGGGATAGCTCTCCAGAGCTCTGTAATTGAGCGGATTTGACTTGGGAGAGGGGTTTTTTTTTCTGCTGATAACTACACACATTCCCCTTTTTAATGTACTTTTCCTTTTTTAGCCTTTCCTAAGAGCCAGTGCACATCAGAATTATGACGCTTGCAGAAACAGCAGTATGTAGGACAGTTTGTACTCTGATTGCTGTCCTGAGAACATGTGATTCTTCATCATGTTTCATCTGATCATTTTACACTGTATAATTGGCAGTAGCCCCGAGACCAGTCAGTGTAGAAATGTCAGGTCTGGAAACTCAAAGATCAAAAGCAACAACAGCTCTCTACTTTCCACAAATAATATAGCACAATATAGATGATGTTGACAAAATTCTAGAGTTATGCCTAAAATTGTTCAAACCCATGCCCAATTTTGATTAACAGTAAACTGATATTTGACTGAGGGGTTTCTTCTGGCTGGAAATAATGAAAATAACTGAGAAAGAGAGATGTCAATGATAAATTTGAACTATTGCTTTCATTTTTTTTTAGAAATTGTTTCACTTTTTTTTTTTTTTTTTAACAAAATGCAGCATCTACTTCATCCTAAATGGTCATGGTCATTTCTACCATGTTCTATAGCATTTTAGTACACCAAAGTGTTTCCGCAAGTTTACTGTTGGGATGAGAGAGTGTTGGGTGTTGTGACTGCTCATGGAATGGGAAAAGGTTATGAAGCCATATCCAAGAGATTTTAAATGCCAGTGGCCCCAGTGCAAAATATAATGAGTAAGCACAAGGAGTTCCACATTGTGAACTATCTCAAAGAGCATGACAAGAAGCCAAAAGTGACCCCTTCAAGAATGGTACTGTGAGAAGCTAAGAAGAATCCAAAGATCACCACCAGGGCCATTCTGATGAATCTGAGCAATTTTGGTACCAACATCTCGAGACAGACACTTCAGCAAACACTGAACAAGGATGCCAACCAGGAAGGACTCCACTTCTCCAAGACAGGCACACACAAGGTCACCCAGACATTGCAAAAGCTCACCTGGACAGAGTGGGAAAGCATTTGTTCGTCAATTCTGTGGTTGGATGAGGGGAAATTGAGCTTGTATAGACACGGGGATGTGACTTTCATTCTGTGACAGGATGAGGAAGTTTTCAACCTCACGAACAGCATCCCCACAGTCAAGTAGGGTGGTTCAAATGTAATGCTTTGGGGGTGTTTGTCATCCAGTGGGCCAGGCAACTTTGTCGAAGTAAACTGCACCATGAGAAAAGAGGTCTGCATTAGGATTCTGGAGGAAAACATCAGGCAGTCTGCAGAAAAACTCCCAACAAGACTGCCAAAGTGGTCAAGAAATGGTTAAAAGAAAACAATATGAACATGTTGGAGTGACCCAGCCAGAGTCCAGACTTGAATCCTACTAAAAATCTATGGTGGCAGATGAAGACCAGAGTGATGGTAAGGAAGCCTTCCAACCTCAAGGACCTGAAGGTCATTGCAAAAGAGGAGTGGTTCAGAATCCTAGTAGAGACATGCGAAGAGCATTTATAGTTGTGTTCATAAGTTTACATACCCTGGCAAAATTTGTGAAATATTGTCCTTTTTTAGAAAATGGGTTTGATCATGGAAAAACTTTTCTTTCATTTAGGATTAGTGATCAAAGTTATTTATTGTCAGGCAATTGTATTCGCTCTGATCATTCATGTTTTCATTAAAGAATGGTACATATTTTAAAAATTCTGCCAAGGTATGTAAACTTATAAGCACAACTGTATGATACCTGTTTGATTATTGTGGTGGCAACCCTTTGCCACTGATAACTGAGCAAGGGTATGGATTATTTTGTACTGTCGTGAATTTCATCGTTCAGCATCTTTTAGATGTTTTGTTGGGGAGAAGGATAATCAAGTCATTATCCTTAAAGCTCCTATATTTTATTCAACAGAGGCTATGTATTAACTGAAATAAGAAGTAACACTTTCTCCTTCTTACCAGTGAAAATTAAACTCACAAGCAATTAAATACATCATTGCACAATTTAATATAGTCAGGGGTTTTGCTGAAACAGGACTGCTTTGTGTGGTATGAGCAGTGGCTTGTGATGGCTAATATTAGCTAATACTAGCAATTTTTTGTCAAAAATGTTGTGTAACTTCTAATATTAAGTTTAATGGCTTTGGATTTTTTTTTCAGTAGTGAATTTTAACATTGAACAACATTGGACATGTGAGACTAGACAAATATTCATCTTGATGACCTGTGACACTGACATATGTATGACTATACACTGCATTTGGCTTAAAACTGCAATTTAGCCTCCACACCACCTCTTGTGTGGACGTTCTGAGAGCAAACTAATTTAAATATTTCTTGTCCTCGATGACAATTACTAAAAATCCATCTGTCTGAGTTTGAGCCCAAATCAGATATGGAATATGAAAGTGGGCAGCACCAACATCCGCAGCAAAGAGGATTACAGCAGGACGTCTCTGTTTGGTAAATATTATGATAATCACCTGCTTATTGTGTGACATAATGGTGGATTTAGTCTTACAATCACAAGCTGCATATAATGTTTTTTTATAAACATATATGCCCCAGTTAAGAGCTGTATGTGCAGGAAAAATGCACTAAAAATGCCAACTGAAGTGGAAAACGCCTGCTATCAGGAAATATCCAACACAGCTAGTAAAATGTTATTCTGCTGTTGCCACATGATAGTCTAGTATCTTCCTGCACCATTGTGCCTCGAGTAGATGACCGTATAAAGAAATCTATGGTGAACCGATTGTCACGAAATAGAAAAAAATCGTGTTCAGAGCAGAAACCTGAGCATTTGGCTCACACGGATCACTTCTACATATGTTTACTTCATTATTTCAAACTGGCCACATTTACAAAGAACATCTGACACTGTAACATTATATTAGGAAATCAGGAAAAACATAATATGTCCCCTTTAAAAGGGATGATGAACAGTGCACTGACAGGGTAAGCCATCAAATAATGTCTAATAATGAGCCGTTTCATTCTAATCCTGCATGGGTAATTATGAGATTAATATGTCAATCCTGGTTTTGGCAGGTTCTGGAGCCAGGAAAGGCTATGTTTACAACAATCCCTGCACCACAATTCACTGAAAACAGCTTTCTTCTTTCACATTAAATCTCATTTATTTTGTACATGGGTTAAAAAAAAGAAAGATGCTGTTATTCTTTTCCAAAACACACCACTAATGCTCTGGGGCGTGATTTGTCATTGTTATTCAGTGCTCGCTCACCTACACTTAAAACATGATCCTTCTGGATTTTAATTAAGCACCAAGGTACCTCCCAGGGGGTTCTGGCTTGGCAAAGGAAACTACTTTGATTTATGTACTACTTTGTTGTTCCTGCTTGAAGCTTGCCTGTTATGAGAGACACTGGTGATGAATGAAAGAACTGGGCAGTTATTCTTATTTGTTAATTAGTTCCTGTTGGGGATGTATTCTGAGAAAATCAACACCTTCCAATAGTGAAGCTCAGCACAGAGCTGTCCCTTTCCAACTATGTCAACAATTACATCAGGACTGGATAAACTGGGTATCTGACTTTCAGCTGGCTACATGTTCAGCTACATTTGGTGGAAATTCACTTCTAAATCAAACTAGAGCTGATAGGAATTTGCGTCTGTGTGTCAAGCATGCCAGCAGGATAATACAGCAATTTACATGCATCCCCTTTCTGCCCACCCAACCCACACAGCAGGAAAATAGTACAAATCAGCAAAAATACTTATTTGCAGGACACTATGGAATGCTATTTCAGTAGCAACAGTATTCAAACTGAACATAATTAACAGTAAATACTGAGTTTCGTAAGTAGAGGTTCTTGTTTGTCAATTATTGATATGCTTCTCAGAGTTCTGGGTATGACATTAACACAACCTTTTAGCATTGCATTTATAAGGACTTCATGGTTGTACATACTAATGCACAAGACAAAACAATAAACATCATAAAATAAGTTAAGATGTTGGTGCTGCACAGCGATCTGTGAGAAAAATGGGAACATTATAATCCTATAGTAATAAGAAGCCTGACACATTTCAGACAGATGATCCTATAGAATATTCCAGGCAGTCTCCACATGTTCAACAACATCCCAAAGGTATTATACTTGTTAGCCAAAACTAATATTGTTGTTTCTCTTTGTAGATAGGTATTCAGTAGTGGAAGGCAGCCAGTTTTCAAAATGTACTGGCAAGAGTATAATCCAGGCTACCCAGGTGTATAATATGCAGCTTTTTTCACAACTGGCCACAGGCCATGCAATAACAGATGATAAGTGTGATGTAACATTGTTCAGAGAATTATTATTTTTTAAGCAATTTACACAAAATCTCTGCAGTCTTTGATTTCGTCGGTTCAAGAACTGAAATTTTTTTCAGTTTTTTTAGTCACTCTGGTTTCAGTATCAGCTGATGTGACTGGTGTACAATTGCTCTCTTTTGGCAACTTCATCTTGTCCTGCTGTGCCGTATACCTACATTCACAAATCAAAGCAGTAGTTGAAGACACATCTCATGAGAAGACTTGAAAAAGAAGAAGGTAAGCCACCTCGGTGACATATGAATGGTTCACAGGAAGACCTTGTGTGAGCTCTGTTCTCCTGG
The DNA here is from genome assembly GCF_022539595.1 of Amphiprion ocellaris. Lineage (NCBI taxonomy): Eukaryota > Metazoa > Chordata > Actinopteri > Pomacentridae > Amphiprion > Amphiprion ocellaris. Next base: position 22,187,747 of record NC_072766.1, on the reverse strand, counting down.
ATGCATATCAGAAGCTAATGGAGTCCTGAAACTACAGGGGTGCTGCGGGATCACTGCGATTAGCTCGTGGAACTGCTGAAGGTCACCACTGCTGAGCTGAGCAGCCACAAGCCTTCATAAAACCATGCAGCGTATCATTATTTTCAAAGTGTTTCATTATGGACGGTTAACCTTGGCTAACTCCAACCTAACACTTTAATCAGCTGCCTGTAATGCCTTTGAAACATTGTAATCATTTGGTTTCTCTTCTTGTTTATCAGCAGGGGAGAAAAAAGATGTGGGAGAGCTTATTTTAAAAAAATCATTTAAATCCCTCTTTCAAGGTTGAGCAGGTATTTGTAAAGTTACACCATGAGTCAGAACCTCCAAAAATGAGAAACTAGATCAGGTTCCTTGGAAGGAATGTCATTTGAAAGAATCGTCAGTGGCTGTCCTGGGAGGGAAACCCTGCCAACGCCGAGGCCTCACAGACCTTGAGCTTCTTTCTACTTCTGCCATCCCACACTATGACCACATACAAGAGTTCACTAGCCAGCAGAAACACACACACACACATCACAGTAAACAAGTACATGCTGTGAATGAGCCTCGACTTCAACTCCCGAAATATCAGAAGTTGACTCAAGAATTTTATGGACCCCATTCAAACTCCCAGTCAAGGTTTTAGGGAATGGACCTTTATTATGTGGCTGGAGCTTTCACTGAGGCTGAGTCCATTGTTCCTTTTGATCATGTAACTGAATAAAAACTAGATGGATTCATGAATACTGCATGATTTACATCAAATGGAAAATCTCTCATAAGAATTCTCAAAGCAGTGATATTTCATTAACATGTCGAGAGCTGTGCTCATTCAAATGAAGACAACTGATGGGCAATTAAAGCCACAAGAATGATGCAAGAGATGAGTCAACAGTTTATTTTTTAAAATGCAGAGCATCTTTCATTTGTCATCCCTGCAGGATGCAGTCCTGACAACTAAAGCAAGATTAACATCTTTATGGTTGTGTTAGGCAACCATTAAAAAAAGCTCTTGGTTGAGGCTTGGAGAAAGATTACAATCTTAGATCAATATTGAAAAAGTTCTGTGTCGTGTCTCAAGCTTCAGGTCAAGTTTGCACAGTCTGCACACACAAGTCCTTTATGTGGAGAAATGGTACAAAATGGTTGTAAAAACTGAACAAGAAAGAGACAATGATAGCAAATTAAAGAGCAGAAATTTAATTGTGAATGAAATCCTGTGCCTTTATGCCAAAAGACGGACATTTCTGACAAACCAAAGTGTAGAAGGGACATTAAAAGCTAAATATATTCTTCTGAACTACAACTGCTTCATTCATTTAAAGGAACAACCCTCCATACATATACTGTAATGAGATTTTTTTTCCCTTCATACTGAACAATTACAGCAAAAAATACAAAACTTATGTCAGAGAGCCCTTATCAGTCCACTGCATGTACGTATATAAAGGATGCAATCAAACTGTTGCAGGGCGAGGTGGCAGTTTTCCAGCTCTGGGAGGCTATTAAAGCTCGTTCAGTGGGTGAAGTGGGTTTATGGGCTGCAGTATTGCTCCTATGGTTGTTACTGTTAACGTTATCCAACTGCCACAGACTTTATGTTTGAGAAGGAGTAGTTGGCAATCACTGACACCTCATCATGCAAACAGGAGGCAAAACAGTGTCCAGGGTTGTTTATTTTACCTGTAAGCTGCAGATACATCACTCTGGTTTTTAAAAAGATGTTCTTTAAACTGATGATTGCATGTTCTGCTGCATGATAAACAGGTTGTGTTTAAAGCTGGTGTTCCTTGAACCTTGCAGCAGTTTGCTCCAACACGCCATCTATTTGACCATTCAAATAAAAGTTTTATTTACCCGCATTATTTAAGCTCTTTCTCCAACGGGTGAGGGATATTTGCACACCTGCTACTATATTGTCAGTGCTTTTAGTGCAACCTGGTAACACGCTGCATTATGGGAATGTGTGATGTGGAAGGAAGGGCAGGAGGAAAAAGGAGGATTAATCACACTGTGTAACATGTAATACTACACACCTGCAGCTCAGACTCCTATAATGAGAAAGAAATTCATGCTGAAGCTGATACACGAACAAGGGTACAGTGAGTAATATTTGTATGAGTAGGATGTTTTAGTTTGAATGGTCACAGCTGTATAGAAGCAAAGAAAAAAAATGTGGCATCCAGAAAATAACTAATTTGTGCATTTCAGGAAGCAAATCTCAATTTTGAAAATGTGTTATACTGCATTTACTCTGCTGTAAGCACACATGCAAGTAAACAGCAGGAACAGCTAGAGGAAAGAAGAATATGAAGATAAATGCAATGAATTCAACTGGTCCTGGCTAAAAAATATTACCTATAACTGTGCGAGATGGAGGACATTCGTCGGTGGCCTGTGCTCCTTGAACAGAGCCAAGGGCTTAAGTCAAGCAAGCCAAGTTAAAAGCAAAACAGCATAATGTTTTGATACAGTCTGTGAGCCCATTAAGCGAATTGGACATTAGATCTATGAAACATGGAATGGCTGCCTCTCTGGAAAGCTTTAAAAATGAATGTGTCTTAACAGCGAGGCTAACCACTAAAGGGACACAACACTTATTGAATCAGCCATCCAGAAGTGATTGACTGGTCCTTTTGAAAAATGCTTAATTCACGGTAAAAGCAGTTTTTCTGGGGCACGGGGAGTCCCCCCCCCTCCTTTTAATAAGTCAGCAAGGTTGAGGCTGTCAAAGATGTAGTGAGCCAAAACCAGATTAAAACAGTCGATCACAGTGGAAAAATATCTCTTGCGTGGGCTCTGCTTTGATTCAAACGGGCGCAGTCTTCACAAAAAGATGACTCCTTCAAAATGACTTCTGGAGGTTAATGTTTACTCCTGACCTTGCAAGATAAACTAACCTGAGCAGTAAATGTGCTATTTTTCATGTCAGTGATATATACACGCAGCTTAGCAAAACTCTTGTAAGTCAAGTGCTTTTGCTACTTGAGCTAAGTAGTAGCTCAATCTTTTCTAAAGATCATCAAATCTTAAAACTAAAACTCAACCCCCTTTCTGACCTGGACGATGTCAGCTTTTCTTCCGTCGCGGGGAGCTGCACATGAGGTTAACAACTGTCTCGTGGATGAGTTCAGTGTCTGTGTGTAACTATGATTTATGGATGTTTTGGAATGGGCTCAGTTTTTCTGGCTATGTGGCTACTCTCACAAAAAAAACCCCCACTTCACTTTAAATGTTTGTGTTTTGTCACGCAACATTTGCAGTTCAAGGGCATGTGGAAAGCTCTTTAAATCCATATACACTGTGTTTGATTAAATTCCGCATTTGAATCATTACAGTGTCATATTTCATTTGCACTTTAATGTTACATTCAATAATTACACATTTTGGAGAAAAATAATAAGAAAGCAAAAAGCAATTCTGAGCTACAGATTGCACTATGCTGCACAAATACACTCTCTAGTTTGAATCAAATACCTAAAAATCTGTGGAAAAATGACTAAAAGAATTTTTAAAAATGAGACATTTACAGGAGTCATAAATAACTTCGAGCGCTGCAACTGAAAAACAAACTATTCTTTCATGACTTTAGATGTCAAGATAAACTATTTTTCCTCAGGTGCTTAAATGGTTTGATGGATGGCATAGTGATGCTGTGTACATGATAATAAATGTGACTCCCCTTTGCATCTGTCCTCTTTGTACCACTGAAAGACACGTTTTTTGAAACAGGCATGCAGCTACAAACAGTCCATGAAGAGAGCTGTTTTAGTTCAGTCGAGATGAACGCTGTCAGTTGTTAATCCTCAAGGAAAAATATATTATGAGCACATGGTAGCATGGATTCTTCAATTGGTTTTAGAGTGGTGCTCTTATTTGGTCATGAGATCAGATCACAAGCTGAAGCCAACTCTACACCAAGATGGTCTTTGTCTTGTGCCTTGTCAGAAGGCCACATGGTGCCCAGTGGGTCTTCAACCCACGAGTTGAGAAACAACTTTCGAGTGTGAGGTCTGCTTAAGTGAACCACGCTGAGTAATGCATGAGGAGATGTAATGAAATGGATTTATGAGCAGTGATGGCAGGATTACAGAGGGTCTTTATGAGTGCTGATCTGGGTAATGGTCTATGTCTGTCTAAAATTTCAGAGCCTTTGTCACATCCACCTCATAAACAAAGCAGACAACCTGGCCTTGTGTTTCCCACAGGTTCAGACCATTGGTTCAGATCATCACATTATTCTGGTATAACAAGTTGAAATGAAGAACCTAATTCAGGCAGACTTAGCTGGTGTGTATGCGCGTGCATTTGTGCTGTATGTCAACATTTCAGCGTGATCAACAAAGTAAAGAGAGCGACAGCTGTGATAATGTGGTGCCACAGAAATCAGAAACTATCAGGCTCATGGTTTGATAAGAGGCTGTTAGACCTCTAGCTTGGGCCTCCTCTCTCTTATGTCTCTATAGCTGCCACATCCTCGTAGCATCGCAGCAACAATCATCAATCAGTTCACAAGGAACAGCATGCAGGAGGTGGAGAGCTGTGTATTAACAAAACGCGAACATCTGCTCGATGTAGACACATGTGTCGTGTGGTCTGTGACACAGAGCAGTCATTTTTAGAGGCAGGAACTCCGAGTACAGTGTGTGTAGCGGGCGGACTAAAAATAACACTCTCTAGTCTCAGTGGGGAAATTAGGTGTTTAATAAATCTGCTGAACTACATTTCCTGACAAGCCACAATTAAAAGACTCGGCAATACACATCAGCTATTCACTTCTTGGACATTTAAACATTTAACATGCACCTTGGAGTCATATCCATCAACTGTTGAGCTTGACAAAGCAGACAGCCTCTAAGGTTACACCCCGCCCCCTCCCCTACACACACACAGCATGGCCACGCACACACGCACACATTTAAAGTTGTGTTTGGATATGTTTAGAATGTGTGTGATGAAATGGCACCAGCTGTGTACACTGGAGAGATGCACAAGGCCCCCTGGTTGAGCAGAGTCTTAACCCCTTCCCGCCTGATGAAGCGAAGGGGACAGGCGAGACAAAAGAAGCCTGACACACTGTGGTTTGAACACAATAAGAGATTATTGCTCAGGGGTTTGCTTCTGTCAAAGTACAGTAATTCACTAAGACCCTTCCCCCAGGTCCTTAAATCTTTGTTGTAGGTTTCCTTACAGATGCATATGTCAAAAGGGCCCACATGAACCATAAGCAGGCGTGTTTCACCTGCAGCACATTTTACAGGCTCATTAAAACCCTATGATAACTGCAGCTACATCATCATGTCAAGTCCTGAACAACTTCCTAATCATTGGCTTTACAGCGCAGTTAGTCTTTCATAGAACAGTGTGGGGATGACATGATGCAAAGTAAAACATGTGTAGTAAAATAGAATTTGTTATCAAGACCATTTCTGGAAAAAAAAATTATTATGCAGTGCAGTCTGATGCAAGTTACTTTAAATCCAGTGTGGGAATAGCAGATTCCAATAAGGCTGGTAAAAACTACTACATAGAAGTAGAATTGTTGACAAATAAATTGACAAAAATCTGTTAGTAAATATGATCAGAAATGAGGTTAGATTAAAAAAAAATCTGCAACTCATGATTATTTTCATTGTTGATTATTCTGCCAATTAGTCTCTCAATTAATCGACTGGTTGAAAGCAGTTTCCCAAAGCCCAAGATGGCGTCTTCAAATGTCTTGTGTTGTCTACAACCCAAAGATATTGACTTTACTGTCACAGAAAAGTAAAGACACATGAAAATATCCTATTTAAGTTTTTAGTATTTTGATTTCTGTCTTTAAAAAATTACTCACTGAAAAAAAAAAAGTGATGTTAACGCCTGTTGTGTTTAATGCTTTACTAAGCACAAAACTCATATGTCTCTATATCAATGTGTTTATCCAAATCCATCTGCAACGGTGCTATTAAATGCTCTAATATGGTAAACTCCCAACTACAAAGAATTGTGATGTCTCAGTGGTGCTGGAATTGGTTTTGCAAATAAACCTCAAGTGTTAGTGCCAGTGCAGGTGAAGAGTTTGTATTAACATCTGTTGGTGATTTCTTGGCGCCTGGAGGTAATGAAAGCACACACTAAATGGATACTGTATCTGAAACATTATTAAACTTCGAGGAGAAAAAAAACAGATGGCCATAAATATGGGAATAACACTGGGTCTCTTTCATGAAACCATTAAAGTCAATCACATTTGACTTTCATAAATACCAAAACCAGTCAAATACCAACAGCTCCTAGTCTTTGGTTGATTGTGTGCATGACTGAGAAGCTTGCCCAGAAAAAAAACTGTCTCGCATCACTGACATCTCAGAAATAAGGAATTAGCCAAAGGAGAATGAGATACACAAATATATATGTAGAAAGCCATGTGCTCAGTTTAAGTTTTCCAAACTTTAAAAGGCAGCTTTTATGAATTTTACTGACTAAAACTAGGTCTTCAGAGCACAAAACAAACAGCCATGAAAACTAAGAGTCATTATCAGATAAACTGAAAACAACGCAAGCTGCAATAACAACCAATCGGTAAAAGCAGGAGCCTTGGTGGTTTTGCCCTTGAGCATAGCTGATCCGTGTTCAAGCTCAAGTCGAGGTAGTTTAAGAGAAACGGACCCTACTGTGACAGCCCTGTCACCCACCCAAACACCGCAGTTCATGTTTAAAAGTCCCAGAAATGAAATGCTACATATTGAGTTTTGATAAAAGGACCATGTTTAATTCTATCAGATTACAGCAAGGGATTTTTTTCTTGCTAAACAGATTTTAGGAGCATTATTCAGCTGTGTGAAGTTGTGGCATGTTTCTCTTCTGCACCTCTGCTTCTCCTTCATCTCAGTGCCAGAAAAACAGGCAGCTTCATTAGTCATGACTGCAGCACCTAATTAAGTTTGTGCCACTCGTTTGGATTTTTCTGTAAATTTAAAAGAATCTCTGATGTTTCAAAGTGCCTCTGGGCCCTTCTGTCTCTGTTGTCATTAAAATTGAACATTTCCTGTGCCAGCGTTTTGGGAGGGTATTGCCTGTTTTCAAATCAAAACTGTGAATCTAGTGAAAGTTTTGCTGTTTGCAAAAGGTGCTTTGACAGCTTATTAATAGATTAAAGAAGTAATGCTTCAGTTGTGTGTGACTTGTAAGCATGCCACATCTTTTGGATGACTAACCGCTCTGCATTGTGCTACCTTTCAGCGAGCTGATTCAAATAAATTGGAGGCCTATTTGAAAGATGCATGCAAAAGAGCCTATTTGTTCACCGTGGAAAGGCATTGTAATTAGCATGAAATGCATGCTTTGTACTCTCCCTCCCTCTTTCTCTCTCTCCAACATAACTGGTAGAGATACTGGATAAGCACCTTCTCACCACCCTCCCTCTCGCTCGCTCGCTGCCTCCTTTTGCATTGTGGCCAATTACTGTTACAGATGGAAAATTTCACTTGACCTGGGGAATTTATGAGCAGGAATAAAATCGCACTTCGACTCTTACACCAATTCAAAGCGATGTAGTTAAAGTTTCTCAGGGCTGATGAAGACATGATGAAATTGGGCACATATGACAACTTGGCCACATGACAAAGAGCTGATGAAACAGTGAGACAAACCTGGTAACTGTTTTGAGCAGCATCAGATTGCAAACAGAGCTGCACTATAGGGCTGAATAATTTGGGGAGGGGGGGGCAGTAGCAGTGTGTGTTGGTGAGTGTGTGTCTGTGTGTGCGTTCAAGTAGGCGTGGGGGATGTAGGAGGTACCATTGTTTAGACTTCATAAAAGCCACACGCAGCAGTTGTGTGATTTCTGTCTGTCATAATGATGCTCCTTGTTGCTGGTGTACACGGCAGTCCAGCTGCTGATGGACCACAGGCCTAATATTTCAAGTGTTACATCACTAAATATCACAAACCATCAAGTGTGTTTTACATAAGCTCTGCCGCGCCTTTCAGAGTTAATAAACTTGTCATACTACGGCAATGTTCTTATTCACAACTCAGACACAGAGCAGCTTGTATACAGATCCAGAGAAGTGAATGAAACAACTTGTAAACGGCGCAGAGTATATGCTATGCAACCTGGCAGTGAGCAGATAAAACTGTGCACAGTGTGACAGTCTGAGGGTATAACTGATGCCATGTGTAAAATAAGTGCACAACACAGCACAGTGCTGACAATGATTGCATTCATGCTGAACAGATAGTGAGCTGTCTATTTCTCATTCTGCCTGCACATGTTTTTCTAATTTTCTAATTAAACTTGAAAATTGACAAACAGAGAGTTCATTTAAAGGTCTGTCTGCAAAAGCTATCCACAGCATGCTAGTTAGATACTCAGAATAAAGTTAAATACCGTTTTTAACCAAAGGAGGGGTAAAAAAAAATATTCCTACAACATGCATCATGGAGCAGTGCAGTCCATTTGATACACACTATCTTATTTTCATCACATTCTCAGTGTAACGTGGGCTGCTGATGCAATGATCCACCTCTGATGTTCAGGAACATGAAAGCGTAAAGGCAACAGCGCCCATGACTGTGGATCGCATCCCTCTGGTGAGAGTTTAGCAGTGCAATGAGGACAAAAAGTAACACTGTCTGAGCCACTACACTTGTCCTGTGCTCCCATTTCACCAGCAGCACGCAACACCTAAGTTAGTAGTGGGAAGAGGACGGGAGTATTAATTAGGCAACTTCATGGAGGTTAGCGGAGGGAGATCAAATTAGATGAACTTCACTTTTAGCCAGACTTATTAAGGCTACTTATTAAGCCCGGTGCGCTCGCGGTTTCAGCATCAACGTGGTCGCAAAAACAAAGCCCAAAACTCACCTTGTTGAAGTTGTAGTAGCCCAAACAGTGGGCAAAATCCAGGTTGGGTGGATCTCCTGGAATAGAATTCCCACCAGCGGTCGGATAAAACCTTACATCCATGCTGAGAGTGTGTGGAGCCGCGCAGCTGTAGCTGAATGTAGCCGCTCTGCACCGAGCTCGGTGTTTCTGCCGTTTACAATCCAAGCGCACGGACAGATGGAGAAAGAGAGGCGGCGGGGCTGACCCAAGCCTGGTCGGGTTAAACGAGACACTGGGGGAAGCAGGGAGAGCAGGTAAAGTTTTGGTATTCCTCTTCTACACCTGGTTCTGCCGCTTCATTTCTGAGGACATGCAGGATGGACTGAGCCCAAGAAGAAGCTGGTGTCCCTCACAGAGCAGCAGACGCGCCGTGTCCACGCATTTACACACAGCTGCTGCTGCCGCTGCTGCTGTATACAAAGGAGCCACGAGACCGGCGGCTGAGCGTGGGTCCACCTCCTCTTCCTCCTCCTTCTTCTTCACGCGCAGGGGAAAAAAACACGCGCACACACACACACAAAGTGGAGGTAAAGTAGCGAAGACAGCCGCGGAGTAAAAGTCCGTCAGAAAACAAGAGCCACGCGGGACTACGTCCGTGTGTCTCCTCCGTCAGAAGTTTATCTGTCCAAGTTAGCAAACTAGTTGGAGCGGCAGTTGGAGGAAGAAAGTGGCTAGCTGGCCCATCTGCTAAACACGGCGTTTGTAAAACAAGCAGCAGAACAGCACTCCACAGATGGTGCAATTAGTGAGTGTGATGTAGTACACAGAGTATCCCGCTCAGCCCTCGGCTCTGCCTGTTGGAGTGATGAACAAGGAGAAATGTGTGAACAAGTCAGCCACGCCCCAAACACACCAGGCCACTCCCATTCAACGCTGCACGTTCCCAACATGGTGCACCTGGTAATTAATCACAATTAACGCTCTGTATTTGCTCACTACCTGCTTTTCATTGTTCTGACCTACTTCATTTTTTATATTATCGTAAAAACTATAACAGTTATATATTCGTTGACAGGTTACAACTGAGGATAACTTTACATTTTCTTCTGTTTTCGCCTACATCACCAATGCTAATGCTAACAGGTAGGTGCCACCATTTTTTTCCCCACATAAAAACAGCAGCTTTTGAATTTCTGCACATTTTAACCCCACTCAGTTCAGTTTTGCCGTTTTTATTGTGTATTTATTTACCTCAAGCAGTCAGTGTTTTGCTAACTTCTGAAAATGAGCAATTAGTTACAATTACCAGTTCAGGGCCCCTGTATAGCTCAACGCGTTGAGCGGGCGACCCATGTACAGGGGCTGGTCCCTGACGCAGCTGGCCCGGGTTCGATTCCCGCTCGCGGCCCTTTGCTGCATGTCTTCCCCTGACTCTTCTCCCGTTTCCTATCTCTCTCTCACTGCACCTGTCCAATAAAGCTGATAAAAGGCCAAAAAAAAATAAAAAAACAATTACCAGTTCAGTTACTTGTCCAATTATTGCATGTAAAAGTTATTAATGATAAAGGAAAATTACTTTTGTGTTACTTTTAAATGTAAATTGTCTTTGTAAGCACACACTGAGGCTGTATTGTTTCAGTGTTGCTGTAGCATTGCATTCTGCAATACAGAATGATCTGCCTGCACCTCATCATTACTCTACAGTCAAAAAAAGCTTCAATTAGGCTGCATTTCTTTAAATTACAGTTATATTGGACAGCGCTAATCAAAGGATGAACAGTGATATAAGAAATGTTTTGGTGGAAGATTTGCATGCAGGGATGTCGATAAAATGGCTAATTCGCCAGAAACTCCTATGCAAAGTTGTCTTACTGCATGATCTTCTACAAAACTTGACATTTTCAGTGTAGTAGTTGTTTCCCAGAGGTTGTTGTTGTTTCCTGAAGTGAAGGCGATTTTGAACAGTGACCAGTAGATAGCAGGAGGTGCGGAGGAAACCATGTGAAATGCACAGTCAGTGGCAGGCCTGTTTCCCAACCTACACCCAGTAGTTCAAACTAATTCACTTAAAAACAGTCAATGTTGCGCACACTACTGAAACTAGTAGTTAGTTACAGTTACCGGTTCCTTATTTTGTAGGTGATTGAATTACTTTTCCAATCCCTGCATGTAAAGGTAGCTAGTAACAAGGAAAAGAAGCTTTTGTGCTACTTTTAAAGCAAGGCCTTAGTTAACCACAAAGCCAGTCTCACAAGAGCAACTGCCAGTCTGCACCCTCCACATGGGTAACCTGTGCAGGCATGGATAAGGCAAATAGAGGCATCAGCAGACTAGCATGCCTCAGGAGACCTGCACAGAAGCTACAGGGAGAGCAATGGAGGGTGGAGGGCTGAATCTGAGCCAAATTTCTCCCACAGTAGACAAATAAAGAACTTTGACTTCATGTTAAGAAAGTGGCTAGATGACAACCAGACTATATTTAACCTGTTAAATCTGCAGTTGTTTATTAATATTTCTTCCAACTGAATTGCGGTAATTACTTAATAGCACGTTACTTCTAGCAGTGCAAACAGCTACTGGATGTTAGCTGTGTAGCTTGCATTTGTGTCTGTGTGTGTGTTTCTGTCATGGATCAAACTCAGACTCCAAACTTACCAAAAACTTCACTTCTCTCTGTTGTTTTCCTGCAGTTTCCGCTTCATGCTCTGTCTGAACGCACCTGTATTTTCAGACCACTGCTGCTTCTCAAAGTCTAGACATGTTTATCCACAGCTTGTATTTCTTTATGTCTCAGCGCAAATACACAAGAGCAGCCTCATGGCAACAACTGCAAAAAAAAAAAGTTATCAATTTGGAATGTGTAGGGGAAAAAACAGGCTTAGAGCTACAATGTTGTAGAGTTTGCTAGTATTATTCTAGAGATAAAAAACATTTGACCGATGGTCAGAGTTGCAACGTTGATCCTTTGAGCTGCTGTCAGTGAAAAGTATGGATCTATTTCTATAATAATCAAAAGAGTAAACCTGAGTAACTAACCTTTGCCTGCTGAGTGGTATGTTTTTGGATTTTGCTCACACTCACACCATGATGTGACGTTTCCTTGTGATGACATAATCCCATTCAGGAAGCTGCAAGTAACTGCCCCACCTCCATTCAGCTGTAGCTGCATCCCAGAGCCTTTCTGTCGGAGCCTCTGGGACTGTGGATGAGACAGTCCTGGAACGAGGCTGGTGATTACATTTAGTTCTTTGAAGACTGCCTCTGGCTGCACATATCTCTGTTGCTAAGTTGCACTAGCATGATTACAATAAGTCATCTGTGTTTTTATCATTTGGTTAGCTATTCCTCGTTTGTAATTGCTTGCCGCTGTTATTCTATTCAGGGATTAATATTGAACTTCACCTTGTGTTCTGACTTTACTGTCTAATTTTAATATCCACTGCACTTGCTCTTTCAGTTTATATGCATACATATTCAGTTACACACACAGTAAAATAATTCAGATGCTCTTTAACATCTCTTCCTTTATTAAACACATTGCTTGTAAAAAAAAAAAAATAATAATAATAAGTTGACACTGCTCTAGATTATAGGCAAATGTAAAGTAACACTCTCCACAAAACAACGTTTGAAATTTTCCCAGGCTGCAGCTGTGTTTTACACACAATATAAAAATACTGTACAAATGTAAGAACAACAGGCTATCTATTAAAAAAAGAAGAAGAAAAATATGAGAAAGTACCACGGCTAATGGAAAGGGTGGAGGTGGTGGTGCCGTGAGGCCACTGAGAAAACAATGCACCCTGTTCTTGTTATGCTAAATGTGGTATTTGAAACTACTTCATGGACTTTAATGATACAAGCACACATTGTACAGTTGTCAGTGTCTCAAAAAACTGTATGATTTTACAAAATGAACTCATAAATGTTTTTAATCTGCCTTTTTCTATTTTTAATGCATTATTACATTTAGGTAAAAACATTATAGCTATGTGGTTCAATGTGTGGTACCATGATAAAGGTTTCACTTTTCACTTTTGATTTATTCAGTTTTGAAGGAGAAATGATACATTTTGTTGCTGCTGTTTTTCACTGAATGTTTCTTTACCAGCACTGACCAAATGAATGAATCAACACACTACACAAAACTGATTAAATCCACTGTATTCCCAAATGAATAAAAAAGATACAAAAAGCATTAGCCTGAATAGAGACAGATAAACCCATCAATAGCTGAATCTAATTACCAAACACGTCACCCCAGCACAGTTTCTGCAGGATTAAAGTGGTCATTCTTTCAATGTCACCTTCCAACATGAAATAAAATTTAATAAATAATCAACACCTAATCACTGATTACAGGAGATATTAGATTGCAGAGCAAAAAACAAAAAGCTATTTTTTTGACAAATGTAATTTTACCCTCCTGAAATCCTTTGTACACAGACTTGTACCTCTGACTCTGTCAAAGAAAGGGGTCTTTTTATTGTAGTTGATAATTGCAGTGATGATTCAGCCAGGCAGGTTTCATCTCCGCCCCACTGCTGAAAGTGCTTTAGTATCCAACCACATCATGTCGACTATAGAAATACCAAATAGTACTAATGTATCCCTGGCCGCCCGACATAACCCTGTGCACTCTGTTGTTTTACTGTTCAGTAAATGCTTGCTTTGTACTTGCAGTCTGTGTAGAATTCTCCCAGCACACTTTGTTTTGTCTCTGACTTAGAAACTGATAAAAGTGTTACTTTTAGGCTGCTACTGGAAACTGTTATTTCCAGACAGCCAGATCAGAGATATTATTTTAGAGTAGAAAGAACCTCACAGCACTGGGATGTTCACACCAGGAATCCATAGAAGCCCACCTACTGTAAGGCTGTGTGATCAGCTTTACAGATAGCTGCAGTGTATGTGTATAAACAAGTAAAAATAGTTTATTGGTTACTAGTGAGACAGTTGAAAGGTTTGTGTAAAAACTGAATCATAAAGAAATAGAAAGCAAAGCTCTGTGAGTGAAGTTGTGTGCACTAAAAAGAAAAGCACTGAGATGGTGTTTAAGGGAATATGTTACTGGTTACTGAAGAAAATCCTAAGAAGTTGTTTATCGAAACTGTATAAATAGAACACTCAGTATTTGATACTGATTTTGAGAATATATGACTAGAAAAGTTAATTCATTAAATTTTTAATTAAATACACCCAAAATCTATTTATTGCATTATTTTTCACAGCAAACATGTTGACTTGTCATATCAGGAAAAGTACAGGTAGAATTAATAGCAATAATGATGACTGTATTACATCAAATTCCCTCAGTGACTCACTACACAGTATGCACAACACCAGTTCTTTGGAACATGCCCACCTAGATGGAACATAGGCATAATTAATGTTATTAATTACATCTATATGACATGTCAAAATGTCTGTAATGACAAAGGACCATGAGAATTTCTAATGCACACTGGCATATCAATTAAATAGCCAGAGTTTCAATAAAGACAGGAGCAAATGGAGGATTCTGGGATGAACTGCTCACTGCACATAAACAAGACTTTTCATCCACCTGTCACATTCAGCTCTCCAAAGTAGAAAGAAGAGGTCAGAATAAACATGAAAATCAATGCTGCTGGCCATGAGAATGCATAAGCCAAGTTCTGCTGTTATGTCATATTTGTCTGCAGATGTCAGATTTTCTTTGTAAATGTCTACTTTGAAGTGTGTCAGAATGTGTTTTGTATTTGGATGCCGTTTAAGTGAACATCTACTACTGTTTAATCTTCACAAGCCTCCTGAAGTAATCTGTGATGTTCCAGATTGCAGCTCTGCAAGTGTCACACTGAATTCTATAAATTCTCTTTCTGTGCAAATTACCCTTGCCCTTTAACTCTGGCAATTAATATTTAAAGTCCATGAGTATAATATAGACATATAATGTTTTGCACTGATGTGTTTAACCTCTGTATCTCTACTATGCCACATAATTATGAATTATACTTCTGTCTCACATAACTAATTAATTCATTAATATCTAAATATATATAGCAATATATACTAGCAATAACAGCACAGCCCTTTTGATTTAACACAATAAACAGTCCTGCATTCCTTTACATATCCAGATAACATGTATGTTTGTCTTTCCTAGATAGGGTGCTTTTAAGTACTTGTTATGAGACAGAGGGAAACACTATGCAAGTGGGATGTGTGTTGGCATGTAACATACACAAGCTTAATCAATGACATACAGTGCTAAACTCGCCTGTGCTGTGCTGGAGGAGATAATCCTCATCTGAACGCTCTCCAGTACTTGCTTAAAGATGGTCAACAATCCATGATCGTCGCCAGGAAATCTACTTTGTAATTATGGACACATTGATGCATATGCAAACCGTTTTTCGTCATGTTTCTGTTTGATAGTGGTTCTTGCACGCACAACGAAGCAGTGCCTTTCACATACAACACACACTGATACGCCCACCAATCAAATCTCATTCACTCTTGCACATACAGACACATAAAAAAAAAAGCCCACGCAGTCTCCCACACACCACATATCAGATAAGCAAGCTCCACTACATTCCCAATTCAGCCTGGTT
Source organism: Amphiprion ocellaris (assembly GCF_022539595.1). NCBI lineage: Eukaryota > Metazoa > Chordata > Actinopteri > Pomacentridae > Amphiprion > Amphiprion ocellaris. The sequence continues at coordinate 22,172,315 of NC_072766.1, read as the reverse complement.
GCTGTTGTTATTTATTCCTGTTTTTAATGTTGTTTGGCTGTGCAGCCAGGGAGTCGAATTAATTTCCTTTCTGATGGTTGGGTATCAGTGTCTCAGCCAGATGAATTATGCTTTTCTGCTATATGTCATTTCCTCTCAAGCTGGCAACACTGCTACCATTTGGTAACGTGAAAACAAATTATCTTCTGCTGGCTCCTGCTCAGATTCAATTAAAGCGGTACAGCGTAATTATATGGCGATACAAAAGAGTAATAAATGCAAAATAATTAATTAACCTAATAGTCATTATTTATTGCACATCCCCCTTCATATTAAGTGCGGGATTCTGACAACATGCGACACCTTCATGAATAAGGGCTGTCTGATGCTTGTCATTGAAGTGTAAGTGTTACAAAACCAGCGTTTGCGCTTTTGTCATTTTAAATCCTGTTTAAAGTTGGGCTCAGGTACCTGTCATGCTCAGAGCTATTATGATTACTATCACCATCACCCATGGAGAAAATACGCACACAACAGCTAAAAAAAAATGTATTAAATTTATGAGCAGACAGCTTCTGAGACAGTGACTTGAATGCACGAAACCAAATTCTGTTATCAGTAAGTAGCGTGAAGTGAAACAACCAAAAAATGAAAACATATAGGGAGAGATTAGTATATAAGCTGTAGATTATTGTATGTGATATTGACTTTTACACTCACAGTATCATTAGCATAAAGCAAACAATTATAACTACAAAACTCAAAAGTTTCTGAAGCATGTAAGTGTGCTTGTAGATTTAAAAGAAAATTTTTCTAACATTCAAAGTAGTAGAGATATTGAAATACATTGTGACATTTGGTATACAGTTAGCAAAAGAAGCAGCCACAGCAGTGAAAATAGAAGTGTTAAAAGATTGAAATGGTCTTGTAAGTGGAAGTATGGACTAAAACTGAGGTATTTGTTTCATGCAAGTTTAAGTGTTGAGTAAAACTGCCATCTTGGCACTGTCTGAATCTGTATGATTCCCAGCTAACCCAAAAATGAGGAAAGAGGTGTCTAAATATGCATAGGTTTAAGCCTAAATGCAATTAAAACTGTTGAATTATAGAAAAATTCACCCCCTGTGCAATTACCACAAATGGGTAAACTACTTATAGAGACCAAAACAATTTTTGTACCACATTGTGAACATTTAGTTTCTGATATAAAATCATCAATGTGAGTCAGTTAGGTCTTGACTCACTTTTGGAGTAGCTTCAAGTGGCCATCCGAGGAACTGCAGTTTTGGCACTTCTATGTTTTCAGGCCCAAAGATGGCCACTTGAGTATGACTGAAATCTTGAAAAGGTAAAAAAAAAAAAAACTGAGCTCGCCATGTCAGCTGAAGTGCAGGCCTTTTCAGTTAACAATACCAGATCAAAGCAGTGGACCACTGAAAGCAGTTGAAACGTCAGTCGAATGTCACTGTAACTAGCTGAAGGGTCAGCTGATATGCACAGCAGTCACTGCACTATAGCTGAACGGTTGGTTTAAGAACATGAATTAGTTTGTCAGTTGAGGCTGAAAGCTGCCAAAGAATTATTCAGAGAGTAAGAGATGAAAGCAGAATAATTTTCAGTGTAAATGTAGCAGTGAAAGCAGATAAAATGCCGTTTGAAGTGCAAGCAATGAAAACATTTTTAAATGTGTCTCCTTAATATGAGCGCACACCACTATTTGTACATAGGAAAATTCTTCATTGGTGAAACTACCTCTAGCTGTCTTTTTTAACTTCGGCTATTAATATGCAGTCTGTAAATTAGTGTGAAAAATCTCTTTATAGACCCAAATAAAAATAACTAAATTTGCTCGACATTTGTTTCTATTGCAGCCATCTTTACTTGTGCTTTTTTTAAACAGTTTTTGCTCAGTAGCTAATTTTGCTGCTGTCTATTCCATGCATTTTGTACTAACAGGTTGTTTAATAGGAAGGAATGGGCAGCTTATCATACACAAAATATGGTAGAACCGAGGCAGGCAATAAAATGATTGGAATCTGAGCATGAAGTGCTCTCTTTTCAGACAAACATCACACATGCTATTAGGAGAGTAAAATGGTTGCAAGACAGTTTCTGTGAAGTGTTACTGAACAGCCACTCCAGCAAGACTTAAAAAACACGCGCACATTAACACTGACAAATTTATGTCTGACACCCTCTCAGAGATAGACGGTGGCCTGCAGCTAGACACTGAAAACATGAGGGGATAACACAGTCCAAACCTCGCAGCAAATCAATATAAAACTCACAACTTTCATTACTATTCTGAATACACGTCCCATATAAAATATGATAATAATTATGCTCTTCAGTTACTACCCACATTTTATTAAAAGTCTTAAAAGGGCTGTGAGGCCGAAAGGGGAGAAAAAGCAATAAAACCTAATCAATGGTGTTACAGCAGTGATAATCTGTTTAGTAGGTCAGAGAACATGTCTCTTCGTAGAGAATGGGTTTTAGGCCTTAAGTCATTACACATCAGCTTTATCCTTCTGTTGCCCTCTTGGATAGAGTCCTTAAGTAGTGATAATAGCTAAAACATGATCATGAAGAGGAGGTCTGCTTTTTGTAAAGACAGTTTCACTCCGAGATGAGGTCGCACTTCAATACACCATGTAGCTGTGAGAGAAAAAAAAAACTATGAAGACATTCACTTAGGAAGAAAAACAACACTTTCAATGGTAGAAAGCTGAATGATGTTCATTATTAGTTTGATAGATCCAGTCAGACCAGACTATAATGAATGTGACCCAGTATTAAAAGCCTAATGCATAAAATGGCAATGTGTAAATTAACTCCAGTTTTTCACAGCTTAATGGAGCATTTTAGCATCTTTTAGCTGATTGTTTTGGTTTAATGCAACACAAATCTGGGTGGCCCTATACACTCGTGATGCATGTTGTATAGGGCAGACTCGCAGATCATACAAGGGTCCTGCCTCTCCCATGCGTCAAAGTGGATGCCAATGTTTCCAACTTCACTGAGAGTATCAAGTATGTCCTTCTGCTTGTGAAAAGAGAAAAGGCAAAAAACACCATGAGAATGAATAAATCAGGTAAACTTGTGTTCTTTCCTCTCCAAATTTGATGTCAGCAAGTAAACGCAACGTTAAGCTGATGTGCGAGCTTGCAGTGCATCTCTCTCTTTAGGTTGTCTGTCTCGCTAACCTAGTTGGGCAGTACATCTATTGGTCTGTCTGTGTCTTGCTTGCTTGCTGCCACTTTTCCCAGACTGTGCTCTCTGACTTTGTGCCCGGCAAAAGTGAGAGTGAAATACAGCTATTTGTTACATCTGATAAGCGCCAGTGGTGTTTAGAAACTTCAGCTCGGATAAGATAACCGCATTGCATGCTCATATGAGCATGCATGAAATAAAATTTGTGCTTTCCAGCAGCAGCCTCTGTGGAGAGGATTTTAAAACGATACAATGACTATCTAGTTTCTTGGTCAAGGCTTAGTTACAGCTTTGATCAAGATAGAAAACAATGAACTTACCCTGACTGTTGATCATATATTGAATTTTAAATGTCGATTAGCTGTGCTAATTGGGAAATAGGGATTTCTCCGTAAATAATACCAATAAAGTATTCCGCAAAGCCATAGTATAAATAGCATATTATGTTTGAACATGTATGAAAGGATATTTAGGGGAGCAGATGGAGTAGGTGGCTCTGACCAAATAACTAATAGTATTTGTTATTTACTTTTATTTGGAAATAACAGACTGCTTTTAAATAAGGGAGAATTGTAAAGGGACCACAAGGGTATGACTATATGGAAAAATGGTTTACGTGGCTCAAAGGTCATTTAGGACCACCCTTTAGCATAATATTGCTTAGGACCCCTAGGATCGATGACTGCCGATCCACAACCTTCCCATTTATGATAATTACACTGATCTTCTTACGGGGTGTTTAAACTAGTGAGACATTGGCAAACACAGCCATAAAATGTTCTGATCAGCCGAGAAGCACAAAATGCAAATTCTCCATCTGTAAGCAAAACTGTTGGCTACTTTGTGAAGTTTAAACAATTTCTTTCCAGTCAGTCCTTTTTGTTATTGTGTTTAATTACAATAAGGAGAGAGATGAGACAGATAAGAGCATTAATTGTCATTCCCCAGCACACAGGGGAACAAAATTGGATTAATTATATTACTCAGAGCAATACAAAATACCACATAGATAGCACTATGAGTTTAAAAAAAGAAATGTAAACAGTATTATTGGTTAGAACCTTTTGTAGATAAAATGATGGTCGGTGTTCAGTCAGTGTCAGCTTAGTGCAGATGTACCTCATACATTGATTTTTGAAACCCACGGTAATGAAGTAGAATCGAGTTTACTCACCCTTTATTTTGCTACTTCTGCCCTGCTGTTAAAGTCTGTGTAGCTACTAGCTGGTAAACATAGTGGAGCTATTAGCATCTAATGTATTTCTTCCTTGGAGTTAGTGGAGAACAAAACAGTACTAAAAAGAGACTGAGCCCCAGACTCATATTCATTGAGTCACCAGAAACACAAATTTAAATAAAATGCTAACATTGACCTGTTGTGTCTGCTGGTTGTGCGTGTGTGGTTGAACTGTTTGCTAACGTGTCCACTTTATCACCTGTATAAGTGGTAATTTGTCAGTGTTATTTACAGCTCGTTCCACCTGCCCCTTGAGTGGTAAAAATGTAATAATAGTGCCTTTAAAGAAAAAACAACTAAATTGACACTGCTGGATATGAGCAGATAGTATCTCACAGATAGTTTCTCACCCACACACTTATTCCCTCCCTCCAACCCCTGAGTTTGCCTTTTATGTGGAGCCCTCGGGGCCCATTGCCTATATATTACACTTATCAGTAATGATGAGGGAGATTAGACATTAAAGGTAGCTAGCTTCATTTTATTCTTGCTGGATTTGCAGTTACATTCTCAGTGCTGAATCATATCTCTTAGAGTTTTACATGAACATCTGCAATGCAATTATTATCCTGTGGACTGTTTTGACTATAGCATATGTTATACAGCATACCTGGTGTGAATCAGCACATGTGTTTTCATGGTCGCAATTGTTTATTCCATGTGCTGGAACATGCATCCATTAAATAAGCAAAAGCAGTTGAACCACTTGCACATGTAATTAAATGCTATATGTCTTCAATAAACTAATAGTAAATGAAATAAAAGCACTTCATGTTGCTGGACATACCACTGGCTATTTTATTACAGTTCTTAGGCCCGTATGGACCAATAAGGAATGAAGACTACATGCTGGCAAATCTGTAGGACACTTCATTATATTATTCTCAATTAAAACCAGTCCTCAGCAGCATTAGTCATCTTAGCACTCGTCATTCATACTAATTAGCACTTGCCTTCCGTGCCACATGCTGGAAGAGGATATTTCAATATCCCATTAAGCGATTCCAAGATATGCCCTTGATTGACGTTCCCTTAAACCCAGGGAAGTAATTACATTATATGCTTCGGTTTTCTTTTAATAATTTCAGTTTCCTCAGGTTTTTTGAGGTTTCATATGTAATTTTTGTTAGGTATAGCCACATCAACACAGTGCAACATGGGAAAAAAGCAACATAAATACAAGACATCTCAGCGTGCCATCTCAATTTAAGCTTTTAAATATCATTTTACTTGCAAAGTGAAGACAGTGAAAACTATGCAGTAATCACATTAACATAAACCCAGCTATTCCCTTAATTATAAATAAAATAATCTGGCTGTTATGATTTTGGATTATACCTTCTCTGTTTATATTGTGTCTAGCACATTTGTACAGGATATAGTCACAAGTGATTCACTCGCTTGCTCATTTAAAGCTGCATTAAGGCCTAAATGGCTCCTCATACTGAGCCGAAACACATAGTTGAGCTTCCTGAATTTGCATCTACCTCACTGTCATCAGATTTCATTAGGAACTATTCTCGAGAAAAGCAAGTGAATTATGCATACACTGACTTTTCAAATGTGGATCCCTGTGTTGTATTACGGGTTACGTCTTAGAGGGTGAAAGATGCCCAATAAAATGCCATTTAGGGGAAGAAGGAAAATTTATGTACATCCTTCATGTTTTGTGATTCGACCCCTGAGGTTTTTACAGTTAGATAAATGTTCCTCATTATAATGTCAATGTAGATTACAATGACTCCTACAATAAACTATTTTGTTTTTCCTGGGGTTTTATTTGTCTTATATTGTAAAAATAATAACCAACCACAAATCCAAGGCTTAAGTGAAAACATATGCAAGCAAACCTCCACGCTTTGTTGCTGTCTTTTGAAATATTTACTTCAATGCAGCAAAAATGTTAATTACCGTGTGTTTTGACAGAACATCTGTTACTCCAGAAAGGTTTGCTTATGAAAAACATTATAAATGTATCCCATAGCCTTGCACATATTCTTAATGTTCCAGTGTAATGAGCTTTTTTGTAACGGACGTCCAATGCATAATGATTAATAGTTCCAGGCTCTTATTTGCAGAATGCAATCTGTTATTCTGTAACATGTCAGGGGCTAACTTATTTTCGTTTGCCTCATAGTCTGAACATTGAGGAAGCAGCTCTTTGTTTTGCCACACATGTAAATTACAGTGTTCACAGGGTGGTTGTCACCTAATTGTACAGTGAAAAGGGAAACCGTCACCTGTCACACAGATTAAAACCTGTTCTCAGCACAGTGTGAATGTCAAAACAACATGGAGGCAGGGAGGGAATAAAAAATTACTGGTATGTTAATGCATGCAGCATGAATTAATACATTGAGAGTTGTGAACTCAATTTTGCTCATCATGTTGCAGGAAAGAGCAGTTTTCAAAGAATCCAACTATTTTCATTGAAATTAATCAAAGCACACAGTTGTTGGACTTGCAGCTGTACCATTAGCTGATTCAGAGGCCTCCCCAGCTAGCACCAATACAAAGTCCTGTTTTGTGTATCAACATGAAACGCAATCAATGCCAAAAATAAAAGAAAATTACAAAGTAGATCACATCCTGCAAAAATCAAAACTCTTCTCAGTGGTTAGGCATTTGTATCTCTGCTGCATTCACATGCTCAGCATGGTCCTCTTTAGTTAATAGAATTCACATAATGAACATTTATTATTTCCTGAATACTGTCTCATGTTTAAACATGCATGTGATTAAGTCATTAACAGAGAAAAGTAGAAAGAAACGCCTCATGTTTGGCTAATTATTAGTAATTAAAATACATTCATGTAATTATTAATACACGCACTTCATAAATAATGGCATATTTCTCTCCCTTACGTGAGGGTTCCACCATTAGCTGCTTTTAACGATATAAAGCAGTGATATTAGTGAGCCTAGCCCTGATGTTAATAGCTATAACAGTGACTTGGGGCATCACAAATAACAAAGGCCTTCTTTTACGTTAATGCGGTAACACTATTTATTGCATTAAACAGACTTTCCTCATTGCAGGATGTTATTGTTACAGCGTGATTAGAGTCATATTTTTGGTAGCCGACAGTAGAAACTCAGTTGCTCAGCATCAACATGCAGCAAGTGCTACAGACTGTTGCCTCTTATTTCATGCATAGCTGCTGAATCTAAACCACTTCCCCATTAGCTTAATTTTATGGCCATGATTCTGGCCACTTGAATAGAACAAAGAGCATTATGGGAATTCTGTCCGTGCTCCCAAATACAAAATGCATGAACTTCTCTAAACCCAGCCAAGTAATATTACCTGCAAGATCATTACTGGTTTGGTTTGTTACCACAGATTTTAATCTTCCCGGCACATTTGAACTCTGCTTTGCTTGTGGCGAAACAGATTTTGAAGGAAGAGCAACTGCTTTAACAAGTCCTATTCTGTCTCATATATGTCCTCTAATCAGTAATAATGCTGATACCTTCACAGCATCAAAGACAGGTTATTCTATTTGATCCAGTGTGGCCATTCTCTAATGCGTGTCACTGCCCATATTCTTATGTTTATATCATGGGTTTGGAAGAATCTTCATGAATATTTATGCAACGCTGCAACTCAATACTCAGCATGAAATGAAATACTGTGCTGCTTGAGGGTTGTTTGTCCTGAGACACAAATCTAAATCTACATATTGTCCGTTGCATACAAATAATAGGGCTATAGGCTTGAACCAGCAGGAGAGTTCTATCTGTAATTTACTGTTATGTTGAAATTTGAAGGTACAAGTTCATTTGGGTGTCAGGGACATCTAAGATAGATTTTTGGTGTCTAGTGTTTCATGTACATGTTGAATGAAATTCTACTCTTTGGTTTAAAGGGGTTTATTATTTTCTTAATTTCCTAATTCCACCAAAAACTGTCTTTTTTTACAGATGCATGTCTGTTGCATAGCAATCACATCGTGCTCCCAGCACCAAGACAGACACAGTACATGGGCACTATGAACACAGCATCATTTTCCAGCTACATTAAAATAACTGCATTTTCTCTTCCATGGTCCAATAACTGAAGAAAGGATCTTGATTTGTTTTTCTCTATGGCTGCAAATCTCATTTTTATAGCACAAGATATTATGTGCAAACCAATTCCAAATCCACTTTTCCAGTCTACTTTTCCATTATCACAATAAAATCGGGGCTCATTTTTATGATGGCTGAATGTTGAAATACATTAAAATGGGTCTGAGAATAGCCTTGCCCTCTTGGCCGTTGTCTTTTGAATTAAATGTCAACACAGGTGTAAAACAAAATGTAACCTCATATTCTGCTGAATATAAATGTGCCATTTACTGATATAGATGAGTCTGGAAGAGAAAGAGCCTCATCTTTGTGCTCATAAATTAACTAGGGGCTGTCTGTGGTTGAGTGACACATCTTTGATTTGTTGCAAGCAGTTAATTTCAATCCAAATCCACCAGGCTGTAATTTCTCACAGCATCTTGCTTCCTGGGCTGTCATGCACATGGCAAAAAAGGAATACACCGCCATCAAATCAATGACATGTCATGCAACCTTTCAAAGTAAGCCCTTTGCTAATGTAAGTTAAAGCAAACACCCTACAAATTTACACCTTCAATTAACTAAATGTGAGCAGTCAGTCAGTTAACTAGTCAAAACTAATTGCTGATGGTTCGCCCTGACAACCAGTGTAATGATTTCCACCACTGTATTTTTCCAGTGTAATTGATTTCCACTGTGTAATTATGCCAGGACAAATGCAGTGTTTTCTGCAGAGCGCCGTATTAAGTTGTGCGAGACGAGGCTCAGGAGGGCAGCCAGTTTGGACAGGAGAGAAACCGAGGGGTGGCTGGATCTGAGCCATGACCCTTCTACTGTCTCTCTCCAAAACTGTCATTTCCATTAGTGTCGACTCACCAGGGCCCTGACAAACTCTCTCATCCCCTCCAACTCTATTCGATTCGACAAGCACTGGACTGTGTCGTTAAATTCTTCCTAAATGGTTGTATTTTCTGAAGCATGAATAGCTCCACAGTGCCGGTAAATGAAATCAGTATACAGTATATAACAGTACATTATAAGTTCCTTATAATGCTGTACCTTTCATTGGAATGTAAAGCAGGACACACAGAGAGCAGTTATGGACTCCGACCTGGAGCCGCTCCAATATGAGTGGTGGAATTTGGATTTGCCATAATGATAGCTTTAAGATAATTTTCTATAAGGGGGGATGTGGACCATAAGGCCTGCATTTGTGGTTGGTGACGGATTGTGAAAGAGCTTTAAATGTGCTTGCATAACTCAAGTCTGGTGATTCCTCATCATATTCAGTTCACCCAGTTCTCCTCAAAAAGCAAGAGTATGCATTCTGACAAGAGCTGGGCCTGAAAAGACAAATATATGTATATAAATAATGGATTTTATGTAGCTGAAAGCCTACATCAGTGTCTTGCCATCTTGGATGCATGATGTTTAATCAGAAAATGTTGCTGTGTACATTTGATATAAAAGGCAATAAAATAGTAATAGAATACGGGGAAGTGCCTGCAAGTCTGAGCAGAGAAGAGAAGAGAAGAGAAGAGAAGAGAAAAAAAGGGGACACAAAGGATGAAATGTTCTCTACAGACAATCCATTTACTCCCAAACACACCTTGGGTTATTGAAAACGATAACAATGCGGCAAGGGCCTTTTGTATTGCAGCACACAGACACATGTTTCTCCTAGCCTGACATAATTGCCATTCTTCCTCTATTTTCTATCTGGGCAACATCAATCTCTGTTGCTGGTCTGTCAGAACTGTCGGAGGCACAGAGCAAAGTCAGGCTTCCCATATCAGGGCTTTGTGAAGTGCTGGAGCTAAGCACAAGATGCAGCTCAGGATGAGAGATCATACAACTGGCTCAGCCAAAAGACTCCATCCTCCTCTTTACATCATGTGTCACCACATAGATTTAGTGTAAAACTCTGACTTCAGCACCAAAGCCCCATATAGGCTGACAGTAACAAACTGATTGTTGTTGTCTCTGCAGTGTCTGATATCACATCAGTAATGCCTAAAATGGAATGGCAAAAGCAGTGACCGTGCAGCTGTGCATATGGGGGCACATCAGAATTGATGATGATATGAACACATTAGCACGTTACAGTATTATATTTGGGGGTGGGGTGGGGTGGGGTGGGGTGGGGTGGGGTGGGGTGGGGTGGGGTGGGGTGGGGTGGGGTGGGGTGGGGGGGCACGTTGAATCATAAAGTGCGAGCTTGTGCAGTCTGCAAAAGTAGAGAAGAAAACGAAATCTTGTGAGCTGTGAACATAGACTAATCACTGTTTCAAATTTTTTTTCACAACTTTGGGATGAAAAAGATTGTTCGAGGGGAGAGGCAATATTTCACTGGGTGAAATAGGTGCAGGCAATCTGCCTTTGGAGTGGAGAAGGCAGCAGTGTTTTATAATGGAAGAAATTCAATGTGACATGTCGAGAATGAATTGCTCAGTCAACCAGAAATATCCCTTGTTCTAATGGCTTGGGACATTCAGTGGCGTGTTCTCTCCTCCCCCTCCCCCTGCCCACATATTTCTCTCCATCTCTCCTTCCATTCTATCTGCCTCTCTGTCTGTGTAAACACAACACACATCTGTAATGAATAAGGCTACAAATAGTCCTTGATTATTTGAGATATATCAAAATATGCAGCAGCTAGATCTGAGCACCCCAGTGGAAGTACAACATAAATGACCAGCTGAAAAACATTGCACACAATATCAATACTGACCTTAATAACAGATTATTTTGCAAAACAAAGCTGTTTCAAAATAGATGTGAGCATAAATTCTTGGAACTGTTTCATTCAGATTGTATCTGCATTTGGAAGATTGTAATGCAAAATAAGTAACTGTGAATCTGAGCTACACTGCTGTTGTTAACCATAAAGTATGCAAAGCAGTGTTTCTCCAGGGTTATTAGGAGGGAACGTATGTGGGTAAAAATGTAAATGCTAAAGTGGACTTTTAGCTTTAGGTGGTCTCCAGGCTTCTGTGAGCATATGTTTGATAACCAGTGGCCAAGCACCTTCCTGATGTACCTTCAATGAAAAACTGTTCTTGTTTTTAGCCATTTTCATTTGATGAGGGCTACATTTTTATGTGTATTGCAGCCTGACATTACTTCTTTGGTGTTTCACAGTATACATAAAATGCTGGCTTCCCTGCACAGATATGGCGACCACTTTGCTACAACAATGAATGGCTGCACCTATGAGGTTTTTACCATGAACCCTGATAAGCCACAGTATTAAAACCACTGCCCAGTGACATACATGGCATTGATTATCTCTTCATAATGTAATGTTTTAATGGAAAACTTTGGGTCATGGCGTTCATGTGGATGTTACTTTGACATGTACCACCCTTCTAAACATACTTGTAGACCAAGCACAACTCCCAGTGGCAGTGGTTGTCTCCAGTAGGACATTACCTCCACTACACTCTAACAACTGCTCATGAATGACTAGAGGTATATGACCAAGAGCTCAGGATGCTGATCTGGCATTCAAACTCCCGACATTCTAATTTAATAAAGAATCTGCAGCATGAGCTGTAAAAAGGCCGACTCATAGAGGCCCCACCTCACAACCCATAGGACAAATATCACATGACACCCTTAGAGGGCTCTCATGTCCATGCTTCTGCAATTTAGAGGCATTTTGATAGAAAAGCATATCTATCTATCTATCTATCTATCTATCTATCTATCTATCTATCTATCTATCTATCTATCTATCTATCTATCTCTCTATCTATCTATCTATCTATCTATCTATCTATCTATCTATCTATCTATCTATCTATCTATCTATCTATCTATCTATCTATCTATCTATCTATCTATATCTTATCAGACAAAACATTATGACCACCTGCCTAATATTGTGTTGGTCTCCTTTATGCTGCTAAAACTCCTCTGACCCAGTGGGGCATGAACACAGGACCTCTGGGGATGTCCTGTGGCACCAGGATGGTGGCAGTGAATTCTGTGGATCCTGTGGGTTGCAGGATGGGGCCTACCTAGATCAGGCTTACCCAGGGACATCCTTTAGATGCTCTATAAGATTTGGATCTGGGGAGTGTGGAACCCGGGTGAACACCTTTGCTCTGTTCCCTGGGCCATTACAGGGCAACTTTTGCGGGGTGTCAGGGTTCATTGTCCTGCTGAGGGTGGCAACTGGCATATATCATATATATGTGTATATGTATTATTACAGCTCTTTCAAACTTGTTAAAAACATGTAAAGTAAAAATCCTAAAGCCAAGATGTACTTAAAATTTAAATAGGAGAGTCAAATTAATTTTTATTCATACCTAACAACCACTGAGATACCCACAAGATACCTGTTTCTGACTCCTGTGAGGTGATCTCCTTTTGTAAATTGTTTATTAACAGGGATAAAGGTTTATTGCAAACACGCACTAACCATAGGGATCATAATAACCAGACCACAACCACAACCATCCATTCATTTTCCTGTGAAATAAGCTGCTAATGTTGTACAGATAATTAGTTACATCTGAATAAATTTACAGTGGCAGTTGACATAGACGTTGAAATAAATAGTTTCTGGCTAGTTACTGCAAAAAAAATTAAAAATGACACTCAGTTAAACTATTAATGGTGCAGTCCCAGTATATGTCTGCTGATTCTTGATCAGTGATCAATATTTTTTTTTTTTTTAAACACTACCAGTTCCACACATTCAGTAGTAACTTTAATGGTTTCTTAGTGATAATTTCATCATTTTCCAGTTATGGTCTTGAATTAAAATTGCTTTACGAACGAGTAAATGAAAGTAGTTTTATCACACAGTCATGGTAAAACGGTCATGTTGTAGCTTTATCTGTGAAGTGGGATGAAGATAATATAGTGAGATGTATGTGCAGCAACAGCAGAATTGTATTTTCCTCGGGTCACTGCAGTGATGTGATATGTGTACACTGGCTGCTGATACCGAATATGTATTCTCTCCTCAGTAAAGATAGAAGATGCACTGTCATGTATCCTTTTGCATTATTGGCTTTGGAGTGTATACACTCTATGATTGGCACTTCAGATATTCATCCTGTTCACAAAACATGCCTTCCCTTACGTGAAATATGATTTCTTGAGAAGTGTAATCATGAGTTGGAAGATTGCTTTTCTATTATCCGGGAGTGAAAATGATAAATTGGTGCTCAGAGAAAAAGAACGTTTCAGATGTCAGTTTCATCAGTGGGCTGTTTTGCACACGTTCTCAGTTTCATTGTGTCAGGTGTCTGATCGAAGTATTGTTGAAGATTGTGATGATTCTCCTCTCTCATCAGCAGGGTTTTGTGAAGGCCGGCACGGCATATAATCTGCTCTCAGGAAGAGTTAACCTGCAGTCAGTGCAGGGAGGGGATCTGTGCTTTTCTATCAACACCTTCTTATTCAGAAAACTTGGCGGCTGTCCTTGTGCTGACACACAAACTGGAGACAAACCAAACTCAGAGGCTAAAAATATCACAGGATTAAGATAGGTTATCTGGCGCCTGATAACACGCTGCACAATACATTACATATTAACCAACATTCACACTCTGGGTTCTCAACACCTGCGTCCTGCACAAGATTACAGATGAGCTATAATTTTCAACACAAAAGAGTGGTTTATGTGAACCAGTTTATATTAGTTGTAATGATCTCTCACATTTAATGTCAAAGACAGATGGGCCTTGCCTTGTGGTATTGCTTAATCTTTGACGCATTAGTAACTATTAGTAAACATTGACTATGCCATGTAAAGATCAAAACTGACAGCATATCAATCCTGCTAACAATATTCTCTCTGTAGACTTTGAAACTACTATAAAAGACACCACAGTGTTGCAGGGACAGCATCATCATTAAACAAACAGCGCCGTAGTTTGATATGAGTTGATGCCACATACACCAATCCGCTCTGAATGTTAGCTAGCGGACAAAGAAAAAATCCCCAATGAACATACAATTTACTGAAGTTGTACTGAAAGTTACAGTGCCCAGGTTTTTTAGGTGTTTATGTTGCCTATTTTCAAAATAAAAAAACATAAAGTTATGACACATTTTTAAAGATTTAGATCATCTGTATGAACCAGTGGGCATTGAGCAGGGTGCCACAGACAAGTAGTTAAGAATAGGGTGCCTACAGTTAAACTTCCCCTGTCTGTGAGTATGTTAGGGTCTGTGGTCCACATGATATACATGTCTTCATCTCCCCAAGTACACTAAAGTCCACTACAAGGGCAGTAGAGCAACAACAACACGTCCACGGAGTATAATCAAGGCTTAATGCATTGTTAGTTTGGGTCTTTTTATGGAATTAGTCAGCAATAACATAATTCTAGAGGTTTTTACACTTACACAGTGCCTGATGGGAGCTTTTAGAGGGAGAAAAGGTCTGGTGCACTGAAAGTTATGTGTTTTATGCAAATACAGCCTAAGAAGAACAGTTAGTGATATTTATCATGGCTGAACAATGAAAGAAAGAGCACCACCTACAGAAAATCAAAATCCAAGTAAGATTCCACTCTACTGGAAAAATTCTTTCAGTTACTGGTGATGTGTGGGAAATGCAGAGTAATTTTTTTTTACTGTTCATGACAAAGAAAAAAAATCACCCTGATCATATTAATCATGCAGGTGCACGTAAAATAATGTTTGTTAGTTCATGTTGACTGTAAATGTTACACCGGCACTGTCAGACGCATCAAACGCTGAGATACAGTATAGATAATGTATTATAACAAAATCCCAACAGTGCTGTTTATGGTGCGTGCAGTATCCTGGATGTTTGTGGCAGAAATCCACAGCAATCCACAAGGTCTGAGGTCCAACAAAGTGGGCTGGAGAATTTGTTATTAGATCATTAGCACTGGAAACCCCCTTCCTCTCAGAGCTATAATGCACTGCTGCCTATTCACACAGACTCATCTCCTCCTGAGCTCTAGCTGCGCTAAGCTAATACTCTCCGAGGCGTTAACATTAAGCTGGGCTACAATGTCCGGTGGAGCTGTGGAAAAAGGGGGCTCCCCGTGCAGCTCCCCATCCAGTGCGCTGTTTAGAGTCAGCACACCATTAGTCAAATCTCCCCAGCCATGAAAAAAAGAAAGGGGATGGAGGGGGGCAAAACAGAATATGCATGCATAAAACTCAACACATTTGTTCCCATGGCAACCATTCAGCATGTCATTCACTTGTCAAGCCGCATCAGAGCCGATGGGGTCCATTGTCTGAGTCCTGGTGAGCATG
This sequence comes from Amphiprion ocellaris, assembly GCF_022539595.1. NCBI lineage: Eukaryota > Metazoa > Chordata > Actinopteri > Pomacentridae > Amphiprion > Amphiprion ocellaris. The sequence continues at coordinate 22,156,579 of NC_072766.1, read as the reverse complement.
GTTGCCTGGAACAGACCCGTCCCCCTCTTCCTCCCTCTGACCGACATCCAGGTCATTCACCACGCTGTTATTTCCCTTTAATTCCAATTCGGCTCGTTTTTTCATCACTAATCACACGACAAATGACCACCACGGCTAAAAAAAAGAAGGGGGATAATGCAGTGCAGTACTGAGGCATGGCTTTTATGATTCTTATGAATAGGACGGGGGGGCGGTTTGGGATTAGGGAGAAATTCAGGACCACTAGTCTCACACGTACACCTCAAAGATTTCTCTGCTTTAGTTTATAGATTTGGTGGGCGGTGAAGGCAGCGTGGAGCCCCAACGTCTATGGCTGGCTGTCAAGATCAGTTTAACAGTCACAACGGGAGAAAAGGCCATTTGACTTCTGTAATCTTTTCCAACATGCTCCAGAGTCGCTGCTGATTGGCACTGCTCAAGCATTTCCCCTGTGAACGCCACCGTGCTGTTGGGATGTTAAGCTTGTGCAGAGGTTGTTGCATGTCGTACACTGCTTTAAAACGCTTGTTCAGCTTCATTGTTCTTGTCTTTTTCACAGAAGTACTGCTTGGGCCGTTGAATGAAAGAGAGCAGCGTTACAGACCGGTTGCCACAAATTTTGTTTTTGCAACATGTTCTGTCGTGAGTGCCACACAAAACAAACGCACACTTCCTCCTTTAGTTAATGATTAGCCCGACCTTTAGCACGTTAACATGACTTGCAAATTTGTTGGCTGTGAGGTCAAACTAGTCTGTTGCACTTGTTTCCATGACAACAGAAGTTATGAAACTGAGATGCGCCCACTTTTTAGTGCTGAGGCTTAATTCTTTAATTTCTATCCATTAGAGGCACTTCTTGGCGATGCTTTTTCAAGTTGATAATAATATACTGCCAACAGCTCAAATGCTCCCAAGCAACACAGCATTGATTGATTATTAAAAGCTGTGTGGTGAAGGCTGCTCTCCCAGATAGTTAGTGTGTTTGTGATCTCCAGAGCGTCCTCCTGAGGACGGCTCTAAGCTGAAGCGTTTGGTCAAACAGCCATCTCTCAACACAACAGCATGGCTGCTCCAATCACCTGCCACAGCTCAATCAATATACATCAGTGGAGATAATATATAGTATCAAGCAGTGTATAAATCTGTGTTGTTGTCGGCTCATTGCAGCTTTTATTTGGTCTGCTCTTCTGCTACATTAACATGGAGGGGACTACATTCAAACCCGCAGTGCAATTTTCTACAAAAGAACACTTTGGTGTAGCTTGCAATTGCATCCACAGTAATAATACAAACAGAGACTTTGTTTTTATTGTATTGACAGATTTTCAGCAGAATTCTCATTACTCATTGTTCTACATGCCTGTAACACCTTCAATAGACACAGTACAACTTTCATACTTACTTTTTCCTGGGCTATACCAACTCGTAATACTATTAAATGAGATTCCTCATACATCATCTGAAAAGTAAGACAAGGATATTTATTTTATTTTATTTTTTTGTGGAGCCGAGTCTCGTAGCAGCCAAATGATTAAGTCTGTAAAGGAACATGGGAGGTGAATAAATGAGAACCTTACTCTGGTATATTAAAAAATGAAGCCCATACACACAGGCAAACTGCATAATAACACACAAGACAGCGTCTTTGGAATTGGAAGAGAGATGATAAATTACCAAATAGCAAAATGAACTGGAAAGCACACTTAATTAAAAATGTAGTCTTACAAAAAATACAATGGGAAAATATAATAGCAATTTTCTACAGAGTATATTGTTCACTATTGGGCCCCACTGAAAGCTTAAATGATCTAAAGCAGTTTATATAGAAGCTTTAAGGGAGGCAATTAGTTTAGATTGATTTTCTTCCATTGGAATGTGTTTTCATTCACTTGTTTATTGTACAATTTGAATTTGCATCATGAAAAACAATGCTGAAAATTAAAGAAAAAATCTCAAAATCCAAAGAGATGGAGCCACAGAGAAGCTGAGGTGGAACATCTTTAATTTAAGCCTTAATATAAATTAAATGAGCAAATTATATAAAAAGTTAACACATGGACAATTGTCATGAATAAGAAAATTAGCTGTAAAGACCAAAATGGTTTAATTCTTCTGTGAACATTTTAACATGCCAGCCTCAAGTGGACATTCAAGCAAGTGCAATTTTTGGCACTTAAACCTTGCTTTCACTTTTCAATGCTGGAGGCTGCTGCTTGATTTTAGACTCCTGTTCTTGTAATGTTGTCTATTTACCTATATATATATATATATATATATATATATATATATATATATATATATATATATATATATATATATATATATATATATATATATATATATATATATATATATATATATATATATATATATATGGCTACTGTGGTTTCACAACTCCTGCTAACTTTGCCCTCACCACCTATGATTTTCGTGTTGATAATTTCCAACATTTGTGTCTGAGTCTGAATGAAAGTAAACACAGAAGTCTGTCACCTTGAACAGCCATTATGGCTCAAACTGCCTGCTGACCTCATAACCCTGCATATTCACTCACATGTTTGTTTTAATTTCAGTTACACTGTCTCCTAAGGAATGTCAAAAAGTCAGATAAATGGCAAGTTAATCCCAAAGACTATCATGAGAATGAACACAAGTCATTTTATTTTGATAGTTAATTTGTCTATGGATGTTAGTGATCCCAGCTCACTAATTAATTTTCACTACAGTTGTCCTGGAGACGAAGTTTAATCTCTGCTAAAAGACTGATGCCAGGTGGACCAAATGATAATTCTCCATACTGTACAGAAAAGAAGCGATAAGAGGTTAAAAAGAAATTTATGTGAATGATCTGTCACCTGCCAGAATGAATCATGAGAAATTGATTGTACATATTTCTTGACCCACTGTGAAATTACAGTGTGATTTGAGAGAAAATGTTACAAATGCCCCTGACTTTAACCCTAACAGCATCTACAATTTTCTGTTTACTATGGGTTATAGAAAATTCCTGCTGCAGGAGCAAGATGTTCTACATTAGTTTCCCTGAATCTCTTCAACAGCGGTGGGGAGTGCAAAATACAACTTATAAAGCCATATTAGGTACATTTATGGGGAATAGATCATGTTGAAATGGCATCTTACTGGAGAATTAGCCCCACTCACTCCTAATATCTGCATTGTCTGACTTACTGGATGTAGACATAAGCTGGCCATTATCACCACACATTTCACAATAGTAGAAATGACAGACAAGACCGTTTTCACATTCACCTTTTATATGGTAAACAATAACCTTCAAGATAGCAACTTAAACACTGAAAATTGGAAGTTTGGACAAAGACTTGGACTGCGCAGTGAATTAGACATTAGCCATTAGCCACAGCGTTCACTTTCCCATCTGCCAATGTGCCACCAAAACAAATTCCATTCTCATAATATTTTGCAGGCCACATCCTGCCTCAGTCGACTGTGATTGGTTAAAAGAGGCACATGTCCTTGTGTTTTTCTGTTTTTCTTATTTATATTGTATATATAGCGTGTATATTAATTTATGGTTGTGTTTTCTTGATTTTTCTTACTGTCACTTTGCTGCTGTGACATTGCAAATTTCTATTCTATTCTATTCTATTCTATTCTATTCTATTCTATTCTATTCTATTCTATTCTAACAGAATGATATTAAAGTGCAGTAAGACCAGATACTACATAAATTTGCATTTTTCTGGAAGTTTGGTTAAAATTTAGGCCACATTTAATGGGAAACATAGAGAAACAGACAGCATAAATGAAGAGGAAAATGTAAATGAGCTGCTGACTATCCACCACAGTCCCTTGGGTAATCGTAAAGATTACAACATATGTACATTTTCATAAACATTTTTGTATTATATATTTGTTAAAGTTTGTTATTTTTGCTGTTACTGTATTATAAAAACAAGTATGCCCAAAATGTGAATTCATATTGAAGTATTCCAGGTTTTTCATACAGTCCGGTGGGGTTTTAAACTATTGTCTATTTAGTGAAGAACTTTCTTAATCCGTAAAGAACCGCAAAAGGTGTTTCCAAACCTGCAGTTAGATCAACTTGAAGGGGAAAACATATGCATTGTGGCTCTAGTTCATATTCACATGGATGCTATTTTACAATCTAACCAAGTTTGTGTCACATAACAGGTTCAGAACATCACCAGGATCAGATCTAGGTGACTGGCAGCAGATCAGTCTGCACTTTGAAGATTCTTATGTTTTTATGAATGTTCTCTGGTGGCACAGAAAGCTCACAGAGAAACAAGTCATTATGCGCATGATTAGTAGGTTATTACCGTAGGCTGCAAAAGAATATGAATAATGACAAATGGGACAACAGGGTGAAAATCAGACACATAATTTGAGGGTATTACTGCCAGATCCATACTTTCAAACATTCTCGGTCCAGTTGTTTTTGGACTCCACCAGGGTTCTAATGTCAGATTTCTCTCCAGCCTGAATGAACCAAATTAGCCGGGCATTCAGAGCAGAGTTCGTTTTAGCTAAACAATCAGGCTTAATCATTCGTTTTTTTTGAAAAATACAAAATCACTGGGCATTAACGGCTTGTTTTTTGTTTTTAATATACAAGGTCAGCACTAATAAATTCCCTCACGTATATATATTGCACGGAGAAACAATTATTTGACACAATGGAAGGTTTTCCTATTCAGTTAAGCCGACGCTACATTTTATGCATGGTAATGACCACGGAACAATACGCAAAGTTAAACCTCACATTTAACTGGTCACCTGAGAGTCACAGTTGTTTTTTTCATGGAGGCTGACGTGATTGAAAGCAGCATAGAATAGTGAGACAATCACATGAACAGATCGCGGATAAGCCTCGGCAAATAAAAAGAGCCGTAGGTGCACTCTGGCCCTGCTACAAAGTGGAGGGTGTGAGAAAAGGGGAGTTAAACAGTACCCAGGTTTGGGGGGTTTCTTAATAATTTCTCCTCAGTGGTGAAAGTTTGGGTGTGGGAGTTGTGCCTAAATAGACGTGAGATGTGCTCAGCGCTCCTGCTCACAGCCAGTATCAGGCCTAATGAGGCATTAATCGGAGGTGTGGGATGTTGCTCTTTAGAAAAGCACAGGGTCAGCAAAACACAATGAAGATGACAACAAAGACTGGGGAGGCAGTGGCCCAAATGAGCATTTCTCTGAACTGTATGCTCAGCAATCACTTCAAAAGCACGGTGACAGAATTTTCACCAAATTTCAATGGAAAACATATGAAAGGGCCTTTGAACGCTTTTGTTTGTAAGTTTTCCTTTTTTCACAAGGGTGATTAACCTCCCTTTTATTGCCCCACCCCCATACATGTGCGCACATACACACACACACACACACACACACACACGCACACACACACACGACAAACCGAGCGAGCTCTTAAAACTAGTATATGATCGCGCCAGCTGTCGATTGAAGAGTTTGACTTTTAAAGCATTTCTAAATCACTGCATTAGGTCTGTTTTGTTTTTATGGTTTGACTCCACAGTAATTCGTGAGCATTTTCAAGACATTGTGAGTTGTTATTATTACATACAAAATGAAAGGATTTGGATTTAACACAGGCAGGAATCAATTGCTTGTTGACCCTGTTCTCAACTCCAGTACATACTGAGCAGTTTAATGACTAGAAGGATGAAAAATAGTTAGTTTTTTCCCATTAGAACAGAAGATTGTTTGATATTCATACTAAAGCACCACTTTTTTAGACTCTAGTTTGTTTTCATTGTTCTTGGCTCTGAGAAATAAGACAATAAGGTTATTTAACACAATTTATTACTGAGGTTACTACTATAACATTATTCTGTTATTTTTTGCACAATGTCCCAGTGTGAGAGGACATATTAAAACAGCGGGTGTCTTTTATGCCAACTGACCAAAACCAACATTTCCTACAGGGTCAATGATCACAAACTGGCTTTGTGTGGTTTTTTAATTTTTTTTTTATATTTGGATCCTGTAGCCACAGATGGCTGTTAAACCGAGCCATCTGGATGTGAAAGTTCAGCCCAGAATGTGTGTATCCCAGAGGATACTGGCTATCCCCTGATAGAGTGAGAAGTTTGAGTTTGACCTGCTCCAACATTTCAAACAATGACTTTGCTCCTGATACTCTCTTTATTCGAACATAATGGTTTGACTTTAACTGGAATTATCCTATTTCAGTGTATGCCAAAGCAAAGTCTTACACAGAATGTACATTGTAACTTGTGCAAGTGCATACAAATGACATTTACACACACTGGAGTTCAAAACAAACCTGATTCAAAAAGGGTATTGAACTACTATGGAATTTAAAAAAGTGGTTCATTTGATAAATCTTTGCAAATCTACATTCTTTTCTATTAACTTGAATGTGACAATTTCATGTCTGAATGAGAAACCTGGTTGCTTTTCCCTAAAGTCATGACAGCAATCTTGCTAGGTCAAACATACTAACATAACCAATTCACTCTCAACACAGCACAAGTCTGACCTGCATACCATCACATTAACTGCATAAGACATACTCCCAGCTATTTGTAGGATTATTTCCTCTGAGTTTATTAAATATCTGCAGCATCAAACAGCAGGAGAATCCATGAGTGCTTCGAAAGCAAGAGAACTGCATGCATTTGCACACGTGGAACTTCAGGTCTGGCTGTAGAACCAAAACAATGGCCTTAAAGATGCTAAAAAGATCCCCAAAGGTGTGGGAAAATGCTAACTTGGAGAATTCTTATGGGTTCTTCTCTACAAATGAAGCCTTCCACATTCAGCACATTCTGTGGTTAGCATAAAATTCTTAATTAGGGCCACTTAAATAAGAAATCCTATTAAACCTATGTATAACACTATATACTAACAATTTACTTAATTTGATTAATAATGATGTTTTTCTATAACATGTGATCATTAACGGTAATCGTTTAGAGGTAATAGGCAGGTGACCATCTACATGTATCCACTGATAGATTGCTATCGTTAAGATTTAATTAACAAGCGGCACAACGGAAATTGAATCAATAAAGCAAATGTCCAGTGTTCAACAGGTTTTTCTCAGTAATTATCTGAAGCTGTGGTCGAGTAGGAACCTTAGTGATATTTGGCGAAGATGACGTGATTGGCCCGTTTCCAATATTTAATAAAGAAGACAATAGTTTTATCAGCAAATATCAATGAAAGTAAATAAAGAAAGTAAACAATAGTTATACAGTATTGGAGACTGTGGAAGCTCCAGTGCTTTAACATAGAGTATAAAGGCTAGTATTGATCCAGATAGCCTTCCAGACACTGTCTCATCATGCCACAAACGACATTAGACTTTGATTGAAAATGCCTTTAAAGTTAACTGCTGGAAAAGGAAATTTATTGGGCAGCTGTGTAATTTATTCCTCCTGTAATGCACATTCATCAGAGAGATCAATAATCAAATGATTCCACTGATTATGTGAAATGAAATGTACTGAATTAGCTCTTGTAGCAATCTTAGACAGCTCTTCATCTTACAATGGAAATATGGGCTGTATTACATGCTCGCAATAGTTTTATGGAGCAAATTAGATGAATTTCGAGAGGTGTCTGCCACTTACTCTTGATCTCTTGTTAAATGCAAATGAGCACGTTCAGTGGCATCTCAGTTAGTGCACCATGGATCCTTGAAAAGGGAAACAAATGGCTAAGAGGAAGACACAGGATGCAGAAGTAGGCACAAGATGCTGCTATAAGTTGTCACCATTGTTGATGCCCACATATTTGTGGGGCGTTTTTCAAGAGCAAACATTTTTGTTTGGTTTCATTGAATTTTACAAACTGACCTTGTGTGCTCTCTGTGAGACGCTTCAACACTGAAGGAGATATTGACCACTTGTTTTTGACAAGAACCTGTCAGGCGCTGTTGCTGTGGCAACAAAGAGACAATGCAAAGTCAAGCGTTGCTCACTGTTGTATTCAATCAGAAAATTAGAAATACATTTTACCACAAGATTGTACGCCGTGTTATTTCCTGCGTTTTGTTCTCCTTTGACCAAAGCACAATACACACTGATCTCACTATTCACTTGAATGAGCTCTCCAAGTTAAGCAGTTAAAATATGCTGTTGGCTCCTACTGGATTTCTTCAACTTCCTTCACTTGTCACACTGCAACGATGACTACAGCTTTTTACATAGTGAATGGTCATGAATGACCTGGCTGACAAGAACAAAGTTTAGAAAAAGAGACAATGATATTCATACATGATGTAATAAACACACAGGTGTCTCTCTGACCTTGGCTAAACAGTGGAGCTGCAGTAATTAATGAATTGATAGTTGTAATTAATTTCAATTAAATGAAAGACGATAAGCAAAGACATTTACATCTCTAATTCTAAATTTGGTTATTTTGTTTGTTTCTTTGCCCCTCTGTGACAGTAAACTCAATATCTTTGGGTTGTGGCAAAAAAAAGCAACATTTTTTCATCTTTGGCTTTAGATAACAGACATTGATTTTTTTTATTATTACCATTTTCTGACATTTTATAAATCAAACGACTAATCAATCCATTGATACAATAATCCACAGATTAAATGACAACACAATAGTTTTTTGCAGCCCCACTAAACTAAATTAGTATGATGCTAATTCTGACCTGTAAAGTGCAACAGCTAGAGATCAACTAACATCAACATTTAGATGCTCTTAAAGATCTCCCCTGTTTGTATGAGAGATTGTGGATTCATATACTTATGCTTTGTGCATCAAACATCTTGCATCCTAAAATAATTTTCACCGTGCAGCAACATCATCGGCATCATTAAATTGGTAATAGAGTGATTGCACCTTGAAGATGAAATGGGATACTTGATGAAGTGCCTGTCGGTTGTATGAAGTCATTCATTGAATTGATAGATAATTGATAGAATAGAATAGAATAGAATAGAATAGAATAGAATTTCTTTATTGCCATTGCAGTGAAAAATTAGTTAGTACTCAGGTCCAGACAGTTAGTGTGAGTGTTTGGCAGAGTTCAATTCTCCTATGGCTCTGGGGTAGAAGCTGTTTTTCACTCTGTTTGTCTGTGATTTGATGGACCTGAAGCATCTAGCTAAGGGTAAAGGCACTGGGACCAGTTTGAATCATTGACAACTAACTCCAAGAAACACTATCTGTAAGTATTCTACTGATTTTAAAAGTTTTCTTTTGCAAATCACTAATGTAAGACTTGACAGAAATACAGTGCATGCACATTTTTACTGTACTGAGTCACTATATCATTAGCTACATCCCTCCGCTTCAAAACAAAACCATGCATGATATCTCACGAGAAACGATGTGTCTTTATTGTTTGGTGAGCGACTGGATGAAAAGATAATTAATACTTCCCACATCTGCATATTCACTCACTTACTGCCTGACATATGGCACTTTGCATTAGATATGATTTAAATACAAGCCACAGTTTAAGTCTTGACTAATATGTTATTAAATAAAATAATAGGGATGCTTGTTCATTTGCTGTATTTGCTACAGTTGTCAGTGTGCAGTAGTTCCAGACCATAGCTGGGTCTACATAATGGATTGAAACAGTTAATCCCAGTCTATTGTTGTTCCTAAAAACAATCATGATATCCTTTAATAGCATTATAAACTCCAAATGAAAAAAGTCTGATCCTTATTAACTTGGTTGCAATAATAAAGAATTTGTTGTTGCACGAGCTCACAACTTAAAATGACTGAATACAGTTTTCTCTGCACATGGCAGTGAAATGCTGGCAAGGTTGGGGGAGCGAGCTATAAATACTCGAGAGAACAAAAAAGCAATTGACTGCTGCAGTGTAGGTGTTACACCATCTGTTAAGACAACAGAGCTGCTACCCTCTGGATTCTTTCTATTCACATGAGATATTTAGTATGTACCCCAGCTTTGTTCTCGCACTTGTTTGACAAAGCAAGACACAAACTTTGACGTTTGAATCCAAGAGCACAGACAAATGGAAAGAATTTTTATGTTGAGAGCCTCAGTGCACAAACAAAATGCGCATAAAGTCAGACAAAATGTTGGCTAAATGTTTTCTTATGCGGGACTGGGTTGAATACTTCAATAGAGGCTCACATTAAGAGCCATTATAAAACCAATTTTACAGCAGCAGAAAAACACAAGACTGGCAACAGCAAGCTGTGACCTCCATCTAGCTCTGCATATTCTGGGATGTTTGACAGCAGACATACTTGATCCTGGCAAGGACTCGCTATTGCAATGATAATCAAAATCCTTTTAATTGCCAAGTGCACTATATAGCACGATACGTCTGGGTGACATTGGTATAGAGACATATTGACAATATGATTAACACGCTACATAATACTGACATAGAGCGTACAAGGATACTGGGATGTCAGATGCATTGTAAGGGTTAATGAAAGGACATACAGGTGCAGCACCATATTATATGTTTGGCTTGTGCATTATATGTAATAAATTACTTATACATCTGTACATTTGGTTATGTCTCCATCAATTCAAAGAAAATCCCTAAAATTAAATAAAAAGACAAACTACAAAATGTTTAATAATGTTTGTCAGTCAAGGTAAGTGAAGTCTTAATCAATTTAATTATGCGCCATGCTTTATATGCCTTAAAATCAGCTCTGTCTATGTATTTTTAACTTCATAGTTTTAATTGGTTGGCCTCTGCAGTGCACCGGCATTCACTGAAGCAATAACTACTAAGATGTTTTAAATAGGAGAGCTCTTCAATACTTAGCAATGTCATACAAAGATTTCAGCCTTTGCAGTCTGTTACTGCTCTGAAATTGAATGACTTCCTTTCAGTGAAACTTCCAAAGCACTTGAACATGTTTGAACATGGGGATTTAAAGCAAAAATGTAAAACCTGGGAAGATCAGATGGAAAAAAAGATCTGGCAGACCAACTGTACAGACACACAGTCATCTACAGGTGTCTAATTACAGTCATCTAGGCCATATGCAATTAAATCTAGGTCATTTAAAGGAAGGAAAACACTTTCAGTTTACCGTTTTATTGTTACCTATTTTTGGCCACCTAGGAGCAGCACTCAGCTAGAAAAGACAAGTCTGACACAGGACAATGTGACACTTTAAAGAAGAAATTGTTTATAGTTGATTATGCAACTATTAAGCATCAACAACAACATTACCATTGGTTAGCATTGATTTTCAGTTGTGTTTTCTCATAAAAAGTCATGTATTCACTGTCCGTTTAGCTTTGTTTTGGTCTCCACCCATTGGGGGAACTACATATCCCATTAGCTGCTAGCTGCCTCACTGTGTTCCCTTGTTAACTATAGTCTTTTTGTGCAGGGTGTGATGTAGATGGAAGGACTTTTTATTAAAGTCTTTTGGTAAAGAACAAAAACAGCTGACAGCAACTGAACATGTGTCATTGAGCACACTTCACATTTTTGCAAAAATCTCAATGACAGTTTTACCAAATCTAACCTAGAAATATTTCCGAATCACTTCCACCGACAGAAATTCTAACTTCATGCCGTTGTCCGCCTGCACCAATATTGGTCTATTTACATCACAGAGAGTGCTAAAGACAGTTTGTATGATAACATTACAAAAGACATTTCTCACCTATATCAGCCTCCAATTTCCTGGTCAGCCTTTGGAAAAACATGAACATTCGCTGAAACTATTTTTTGCTTCCGGCTGTTTGTAGGAGTCTTTTCTCTGAGTTTATTAAATACGTGCAGCATCAAACAGCAACAGGAGCATCTACAAAGTGCTGTGTGCATTTATGAATGGCAAAAAATCAGTGACTAATTCATTCTAACTATAAATGATCCCTCACATGGAGACAGGATTGGTCAGGATCTGATGTCAAGTCACACCATCATGTTCACATCAGACAGATGAGCTGCCACACAGTCACAGTTTATGAGGTGCAGTTCAGTCATTTGTTGCATAGCAGCAGAGTATTTTTATTTTATTGTTTGCAGAGTAGTAGTTGTATTTTCATCACATATGGACAAAATTTTTAGCTTTTACAAAATTATTATCACCATGATATATCGTTATAGCAATTAGTTAGTTATTGGACAGTTTTATAAGCTGGGCATTAGATTTATTTGTTTGTCGGTGTCCTACTGTGTATTATATCACCTGATGTACTGTCCAATTATGCAGAATGAAGCCGTGAGGAACGTTAATGTAAAAGTGACCTATGTCTGACTGACTGAATGTTGCCACTTTAACAGACTAACGTAACAGCAATGTTACCAAGCCCATGTCTGAAAAGGACTATATTGATTAGTGCAGCTTTAAGGCAATGTGGACAAACCTCGATTCAGAAATGCTAAGATGCCTGTTCAGACTTCCAGCTGAGAGCAGTACATGATGTGGATGCACCACCGAGTTCTGCTCTGCAAATGTAAAAATAAGCCAGTCGTCTATTTCTATTTTTTAAACTAGGCGTGCATGGTCGTTTTGCACAGAAATAGATCACAAAATGTCTATATATTTTTAATTAAACTGACATTATACAGAAAACTACAATTTTCATCAAACGGAGCAACCATCTTAGGGTTTTGATCACCCTGTCAGCATTTATATTGCCAGTAACAGATCCCTTACAAAGTCTACTGTAGTTTGTAAGTGTTGGTTTACCCATATTTCATGAATAGGCTAACAAAAATTTCATGGCCAGGAGCTGGGTATAAAACCTGAAGACACAAGGATACCAAAACACGTTGAAACCTAGCCATTCTGTTTAACAGAACGAAGGTTAGTTGCTCCAGCACATGGCAATGAAACAACCATGTAAGCTCTATGCTGGAAATAATCGATAGCGGGATCATAGATCATAATTTACAAGCCAGTAAAGAGTGTGTCTGCCATTTGCATTGTGTATCATCTGCAACGCATACAGACAGCATTGTTGTTTATTTTGGCTCGTAGAATGTTGTGCTCCTCTTCCTGAAGGCTTGGTGAGGTGGACAGACATTTTGTGGGACAAGATTACATTGTGGGATACTTGTATCCTGAGCTGTCTGAAGCGATTTCTTAGATGACAAATGGTGGAGTTTTGGACGTTCAAGCCCTGACTGACGCGGTAGCATCCAGCATGCCGACAGCCCATTCTCCTCTTGTCATCTGTGTCATCGTGTCATTTTATAGTCGCTGGTCAGAAAAATATCTGTGTTCTGGTTGTAGCTGGTAACTCAGGCTGCCACTAGTTGAACAGCTGAAAACTTCTTGTGGACAGTTGGCTTAAACAATAGAAAGGAGACTTTAAAATGCATTTTCAATTGTTTTGCTTATGACTCCCATAACCCTACGCTGTATGTGCGCTGCAGGTTGAGCCAATAAAAAGGTTTGCTTTTGTTACATGTTCAGTGCAGCCAGAAGATAAAGAGCAGCTTAAAGTACACTGTGTAGTTCTGGTAAGATGACTTCTTGAATATCACATTGCCGTTGTCCTTGTTCTGACTGCTCAGGCAATAATAAATGAAAGTGAAAGATGTGTTTAATACAATCAAATACATATTGTACAAATAAAGCTTGTAGAACAGCAGCAGTGTTTTCATGTATTTTTATTGTTCGAATTAGATGAGAATATTACCCAAAGCAGTGCTGTGGACGTATATTCTGCTGTCAGATACTGCTTTTGATGTTTTTTGCTACAGTAATAAACTACATTATCAGCCATTCCATTGCAACAGTGATAGCGTTGGGCATTTTTAATAACATCTTTACACAAGACCAGTCTTTTTTATATATCTAATGCTTTGAAAATGAATTGTATATATAACCCTCTGTCCTTTGAATAGCCATGCTTTTTAGGATGCAGCACAGGAAAGAGAAAGGCATCTACTTCATTAGCTTTCAAGTTAGGTAATTGAAATCCATTAGGACGATCTGAAATGGATCTGATGGTAAATATAAGTGGGTTTTTATTTTTTTGGTAGCAGCGACAGGCTCTTCAAGCAGATGTAAATCTTTATGTGCCACACTGTGTGTGTATGTGTGCGAGTGTGTGTAATCTGTGCATGCTTGCACAGCAAGAGAGAATAAAAGGTAGAGAGAAGGTAAAAGGGGGAGAGGGAGTGAAATAGTGAGTTAAAAAAAGAGAGAGGGAGGGAGAACTGAGTGCAGTAATATCCATTAGATTTATTGTGGTGCAATTCCCAGTCCCTCCAGTTCTGCCTGAGGGGGACTATATTACATTTCATCACAGTTTCATTTTCTCCTGCAGATGAGAAATGGGAGTTCTGTTGCAGTAATGTAGCATGTATGTGCTAAATCTCATCTCTAATAAAATCAAACACATCACAACTCCTGGCATTTGGCTACAGGTCCATGACAAAATGAAACACCATCTGTTATCGTATCAGGACCGCCTTATTAGAACATAAAAATCAAACACACCAAAGGAATAACAATGAGGATAATGAATATAGGAGGTAATGGGATGTGATGGGGGATTGGCCTTAAAGGTGGGAGACGTTCCTTTTGAATCAGCGCCACTTTATTCCCTAAGTGTAGCAAATATATACGATACATTAAAGACAAACTGTGGCATCACGTGTTGACATTTTTTCACAGACGAGGAACAGAAGGATTCCTCACAGGTCAGCCAGGACAAAACTGTCCCTTAATAAAACAATGACACTGTTGGTGGAATACGTGTAACAGTATCCTATTCAGATTACAGGTGCTTGGATTGTTTTTTATTCAGTCCAATTTGTGTTGAAATAATTGAACAAATTCTCCAATGAATCAAACAAAAATATATATAACTGAGAATGAATGAATTCAAGCTGTAAACAGGTTTGAATGAGAAGATCAGACCAATTCAAATTACGCCATCATGTCAGCTGGTTTGCTCATTTCCTAGCTAAAACATTATTATTATTATTATTATTATTATTATTATTATTATTATTATTATTATTATTATTATTATTATTATTATTATTATTATTATTAGCTGTGTTTATTTTGATACTGTGGAATGTGAATTTTAATTCCATTTTAATACAATTATCAAAACAGGTCCCTGCATATTAATTCATTAAGTCATTCCTATATTTCACACTGATGCACACAGGAAAGTGCATTTACAGAAGAGGTTTTATTGTCATGAGGTTGTGCAACGTTGTGAACATTCAGAGCAGAGCTGTCAGCACACATCAGACCTCGTTGTAGTTTATGCACAGCCTGTCAAATAGCATCAATCATCGGCCTGCTGTTTAACATCTATATATTGTTTTTCATACTAATGTAGACATTTGTATATAGGAATGTTTTGCCTGCCACTGTTGCATGTTTACCCACAGCAAACACTGAAACCTACTGAGTTCTCACATATTACGAATCCCAATTCAACCCCTGGCAGCAGTTGTCATCTCAGCCAGCAAAATGGATAATAGATCGACATCTGCTGCCATTATCATTTGCCTGCATTTTAGCAAATTGTATTAGATGAAAATCTGTATTTCAATTCATATTTAGAAATCAGTTCTAGAAGCACAAAACAACCACAAACTCACCAGGTTATTAAAATAGCCTGAATCATTGTACAGGTAAGTTGAGCATCAGTGCTCTTGAAAGTTTTGACCATAAAAACATCAAACCACTGTACTGCTAATCCAATATCTGCATTGGGTGAAGCTGTGCCACGTCGTAATAGCTACTCATCAATGAGGACGTGTTCCAAAGCTTTGAGAAACTATTAGCAGGTTGTATGAAGTGTGAGTTTGACACAGCCGGCAATAAAGACCTGGAAGATAAAAGACAAAGCCAGGAATGGAACAAAGGCAATATCACTGTAAACTGCATAAAGAGCAGCAGCAGTAGTGGTAGTAGTGCAGCAGTGTTGAGAGTGTTAGTATGTAGCTTGCTGGCAGTGACCTCATAAAGCAGCTCATTAGCTAGCAGAGCGACAGGGTCAGTTGCTTTAGCTTGATATTGTGTGTCAGTATCAAATAGCTGACAACAGGTGGGGGATTATAATCATGGTTGCACAACTAATAATACCAACTGCCTAGTATATCAGTTACCACACAGACAATGGACAATCACTGCTTAAGGGGAAAGCAAGCTCTGTGACAGCAGCCCTATCAGCACAGACTTTACTGTCTTTGTTTTAACTGGAGCAAATCCAGTCGAATGCATCTGATTTACAGTGAGGGAGCATTTGGAAACAAGCATGAGGAAACAAAAGAGCAGTGGCAGAGAAAAGAAAAGGCAAGAGAGTCAGGGTGAAAATGATTTTCTCTGCTCTGCTTTGTCAATTTCAGAGTGCCATCTCCCGATAGTCATTAAATAAGTTGTGTTGTTGTTTTAATTATCGATAGTAAAGCAATCTGTTCATAATTACAAACATTTGCTTGTGGCAATTACAAACAGTGGCTGGTAGCAGTTTAATTTGCCCGCTCTAATCTTGTCTGTAATTAGAGCACACACAAGCAGAGCACCGGAGTTGTTCAGCTCCGAGGCAAACAAGACAAGACTGAAATTCCCATTATAACAAACTGCTGACCGCCTGCGGCACACAGACTCGCTTGCCTTCAGTGTGAAACATTTCGTACATTCTAATCCGTTTAGCTTTACAGTGCAATTGCACTGATGTGGCAGGTTCTCATTTCAGCCTCCCTGTAAAAAGAAAGTCAAGTGAAATTGGAAAAATATTTCATAACATTGCACCATGGCGCCAAAAGGGACTGCATGTTGTGTTTATTCATGCTGAAAAAAAGATTCATCTTAGATCATAACACCTGTCTTTTGAGCTGCGAATGCCCATCAAGTCAGAATAAACAGGGTTATCATTAACATAATAGTAAATCAAATGGATGTACGAGCTGTATGGTGATGGGTCGGGTTGTCTCAGAAAGAGAGTGTGATCGCAAACGAGGTATCTTTACGGTGTAACATTTTTAGAATGCGTGTGTGTGTTTTTAAAGCTCTGGAAAACGTAAAGGGTTTGGACCCAGGATTATGAAACACTCCAAACACTGGGATCAGAAGGGAGTCAGCAACACTCCTTCACCACAATCCCCACAATCCATCCTGGGATCACAGTGAAGGCGGGCCTGGGAGGCCGGGAGCAAATGGTTTGACAAGGTGGGGGATGCATGTCTATCATGTATCTACTCGGAGTCTCCTCTCACATGTCAAATACATGTCAAGAAATCGCTCTCCGAGGTCAGCGCCGAGATGTTGTGTCAAGCTGCGCTGGGAGCTTGAGAAGTTAGAACGGAAGAAAAGGGTACGTGGGGTCATGTGTGGAGCAGTCGCACGAGTTCAAACTTCACTTCATTCCTGTGTGGTTGATGAATATTCGTGGTGAATCGAGTGTTTGGCTGAAGGAAAAGATGCACACGGTTTACCTTTATAGGAGCATGCACAAGAAAGGAAGTAGGATAATGCATGTGCATGTATGTGCCCCCATGCATTTTCTCCCTTTCTCTTGCTTGCGCAGTTATAACAACTCCAGGGGAACATCTTTCACTGTCGCTACAACCCCCATCCTAGTCTGTCTCAGGCGCTTTTTCCTCTCAGATGATAGCTATTAATTCCCTTCAGAGGCAGCTTGATGGAAGGCTAACAACATTTTATATTGTTGATACACTTCTGACTCGAGCTGCATGCTCTCAATTACAGATGAAAGATAGCTGGTAACCTGGTTACAAATAGGCTTCGCTGTTTAGATGATGTCAGGCACCTTTATCAAGGCGGGATGAAAATAGAAAGGGGGCCGTCTACCAACCCCTTCAGCTTCTTGCAGCGGTGATGTTATCCTCCTGTAAAGAGATGGTTAACTGCACATCCAGTTTGGCTCGGTGCCATTCCAATCTGGTTTAAGTGATTATCATTCCTACTCATTCATGGCGTCTCTCTGCGGATGCACCAAGCAGCTATCTGTGATACCCTCCCCCTGCCCAGTCAATTAAAGGACCACTGTAATTGTAGTAATTGTGCAGAACCCTCTTGAGAAATTGTCACCGGTGTTAATTTTGGCACCTGATGCTGATTTAATTTTAGTCTTTCGACAAAAATGTGTTTTAGTCAAATTTTAGTTTTTTGATTTTTACTGGTTTGACTCTACTTTTAGTCACTGGAGACTAACAACATTTTTGTCTAGTTTTCCTCAGTGACTTTTTTTTTAATATCCTCTAAGCTTTAAGGCTAACAGCTGGCAAAATCTTTATGTGTGGCCACTATGGTTACAGGTTTAAACTTTTATTCTCATTTGTCACAAAGCTTGTGTATAAAGTGTCCACAGGCACGTTTCTATAGTAGAAACTCAGAGTAGGCGTAGGTAGGGCCCTCTATTTGGCATTTTCAGCCTTTCTGTTTCTTTTTCAGTGTTGGATCCAACAGCTTTGACTGCCATGTTAACAATGAACAAAGTCTGCCAAATCAACAACAAACAGGATCTGGAACTCCAGTTCTATGAGCAAATAAGACACAGAACAGTGGAAGGCTTGTAAAGTTTGCCTGTATGGTGATGTAATCTAAACTTTATTTCTATGTGCACCTTTCAACACAGGGGTTACAAAGTGCTTCACAAAGTGTTAAAACACACAAAACATTAGAAATAAAACATCAGCAAAAACACCGCAACCTTAAAAAGACCCAAAAACAAGCATACAAATGTAAATGCTTGGCTATACAAGTGTGTTTTTAAAAGCTTTTAAACTGAGGAACTGACTCTGCTCTTCTGACAGTCAATGGAAGCTTGTTCCATAATGTTGGGGCTAAAACAGTAAAAGCACAAACTTCTCCTTAGTTTTGAGCCTGGATCGTGGAATGGTTAGCAGTAGGTGGGTTTCAGATCTCAGGTATCGAGCTGCAGAATAAGGTATTGAAAGTTCTGAATCTCTGTAGAGATTTAAATGTTAGCAACAGAATTTGAACTGAATTCCATAATGAACGGGGAGGCAGTATAATTGTTCAGGACAGGAGTTATGTGTTCCCTGTGTCGAGTGTTTGTGAGTAGCCTTCATGATGAGAACATCAAGAGGATTGAAAAATGACACGTTGTATCATCTCCGAGTTCAACGAGTCAGTGTTGAGTGAGGTTTACCTACCCTAAGGAAGGTACTTCTGTCTTCCCCAAAACAGCCCTTAAGAGGTTCTACAGGGGAGGTTCTCGCAGTTGGAGTACACAGAAATGTTTGGGGCTGCCATAAATGGGCCTGTAATTTCCTACAGTGGAAATCATTTCATGTCCCTCTGGTCCTCAGTGAAACTACATATGTACTCCTCTCAATATATCCAGTTATAATGTTACCACTTTCAAACTCTGCATCGCTCCATCTCTCTCTATCTGTCTAGCATTAGCTTTCCTTTCCTACCTGTTCTCTCCAGAGCAATAACATCTTTCATATGAATGAGTTACTTGTTCACTAAAATCCTGTTTATTGTCTGGCTTTAGCTTGACAAGAGGCATTACGTGTTGGGATATTATTAGTACTTTAGTGACCATCTAGAAAAGCTTTGAGCAGGACTCACACTAAAGCATTTCAGACTTCAATGGTCTCTTTTCTCATTCGCTATGAATATGGTAACGTCATGTTTTGCAGTACTGAATTGTGGGCCTGTTACTTTGTTTTGCTATTGCTGCTTACTGTGGAGAACCAGCCAATCAAAACTCACCTATGTGTATGTGCTAGGACAATCTCACCAGCAGAGACATCCCCTAAACATCAGGCCAACTGTTGAGCATTAATGCAATGTGTGCATGTTAAAGTTACATCCACAACGCCTGTGTTATGTTAGCACTGCTAGATAAACTTTAGCTCCCATTTTTATAGATGTTGGTGTGCACCCTGCAGCTTGCTGTTTGTCTCAGCTGTTTTGTTGATGCTTCTTCTCATTGTACCATTAATGTCATATAACAGTACTGACACAACTTTACTGAAAACAAGGCGCTTCCTATTACAGTTTTTCTCAGTTTGCATTGGTATATTTTTGCGAAATTGTCTTCAACATTCGCAAGTGAGTGCATCTCTCAAAACAACTTGGGCAAACAGAACCACACAGTAGATCAACTGCAAAAGTCTGTAACTTGTCCAAAATCTTCAGTGTATCTCTGAAAAATAAATACATATGTCAATGTAGGTCAGTGCCATTATACAAGACAAGCAAAAAGAGCTGCTTTCTAACAGGAGAGTTAAAACGATGCCTGTTGTCAATATAGCAGTAATCTTTCTACACTATAGCTCAGATTTTTATGACAGTTATTGAAAATGCAAAAGGCTCCGCTTTTTTTTGCTTAGTAACTTCAACAGTTACAAATTACTGTATGTGGGAGGCTAATTTGCAAGAGATTGGACCCGATTCACATTTATACCTTTACATTTGCACTGTAATTTATTGAGAGTCACAGCAGATGCCTGCAGAGGCTGGATAAGACATTCCAAAAGATTCTTTCTGCACTGCATTACATAGGGAAGATATCTGTGAAGTGAATGAGAATCTGTGGCCCGACACACAGAAACATCAGGTGGTGTAGAAAGACTCCACTGTAATTCTCCTTACAGCTCTGCAGGTACAGTTCTGCATCAATGGTGTTTATTTTTTTTTACTTTTTTAATTATGTGTTTTTTCCTTTGTGCTATGCAGCGTTGCCATGTCTTCCTTTTTGTATCACAATGACATGGACATGTCAAGACACATTACTGAAACACTGGCAGAAATTCAAAGAAAACATGTGACAACTCCTTCAATCATTCTGCATGTAATGACTCGTGCAATGAACAAATGCATAGATGTTTTCAGGAGAAGACCATTTAACACAGAACCAGTTTAACACATTTTGATCAACGTGACATAAGCAACCGATAATGCAGGAACCAGCAGACAGTTGTACATAATTATGCGCATGGATGTGCCAAAGCACTTGCAGTTTGTTCAAAAGACTGAGAAATTGCTTTTACGGTGTGACTACTAGATGTGGAGGCAGAATCTCAATTGTCATTGGTGAACTGTGCCAAAACGACTGACAAAAATGGCAAACGTTATGAAATATTAAAAGTTTTTATTTATTGTTGAAAACTGGGAAACGTTTCATCGTAGTTCGTGTCTTGAAATATTACTTTCATTTAGATTCAGTTTCACTGTCGTCATGAACAGTAGTACTTTTCATTTTGCAGTTTTTGTTGACAAATTTAACACCAATGGTCACCCGGATACTGGGTTTGCACTTTTTTTCTTTTTATAATTTCTCAGAAACACAAAGTTAAGTTGGTCCAGTATGATACATGATAGTTTTATGCATTTTGATATCAATAAACGTTTTGTTTATCATGTTTGTAGACATGATATAATAGGAAAATATGACAAGTAAATCACAAGCGTTTATTTAATGTTGATAGCTTCAAAACTAGCAAATAAATTCATGACTATGTTTACAGATTTCCTTTTTCTTTGCAGTGCTAAGTATGATAGAGCATCTGCTTTGACACACTGTGGAATTTTAAGGTTACAGCACTTCAAAGACTGAATTTTTTTTTTTTTTTTTACCAAAGGCCTTCATTTTCCTAACACTCTGTATAAGAAGCAGTATTTGCACAGCAGCACAGAAAAAAAAATGGACCGGGCTCATTATCAAAGCAAACATTTGATGGTACCTCTGAACAAAGGGATTTCATTATTGATATAATCCATTTCTGAGGCTCTTTTTCACATCTGTATCTCTTTGTTAAGCAACATGTAATAAAGACTTCTTCTCTTCGGACGAGAGGAAAGAAGGGAGCAGTAGAAGTAAAAATAAACTGATGTTTTTTATGAGTGGCTCTCTGAATGTTTCTGCACCCTGGGTCTGTGGCCTGAATACAAACGCAAACTGTTACATAATGAATGAGCGCTTTACTCAGGGAATAAAGATTAGCAGCTGACCCCTTTTACATCATCATCTTATTTCAGGAACCAGAACCTCTTGGGCATGGCAATTTCTCTGCAGCATTTCTCCTTCGCTCTCCACTTTCAGAAGGCTCAAGTTGGTACGAAGGGGGAGAGAAAGGCGACTTTATTGCATTCGTCGTCACATGAAAGAAGCACAGTGACGATCTGTGCGGCGCGAAACGTCTAATGCAACGCCACGCATATTATAGTGCTATCATGAACACGAGAGAATGAAGGGTTGACGTGGGGTGAACAACAGAAGTGATTTAAGCGTCTTTCCAGTGCACTACTGAGGGTCAACAAACAAACACAGGCTTCTGGTTAGGGAACTTAATGAATAAATCATTGAGCATGACCCCCCACCCTCCATCCCACCGCTCTCTCCCCACCACCAACACACTCACACACACACACGCACGCACAAACACACACACATCAATCCATAGCCCATCACAACAGAAGCTACCCCCCTCCCACCCCCCACTCGCTCCCTTTCTCTCTCCCCACCCTGCCCATGCACATCTGCTACCATTACATACCCTGGCCCATATTCACGGTGCTGTTCATTATATTGTGTCACGGTGCGCTCTGGGTCTCTGCCAGCAGAAATTAAACTCTTCAGAAAAGATAAACATCATATTACTTCATTACCCTTTTAAAACACATGCAAATTAGAGCCATTACACCCCCACACCCACCCACCCACCCACCCACCGCCACCCATCTCAACCCCCCACCCACCCAACTCTTTCTACCACCCTCTACACACGCACACACACAAAGACACACACGCACACGCATTCTCTTTATTTTCCTGGGTGATGAAGTTTGTCTGGCCGGTGTTCAGTCATTTCCCATTGTCACAAGCTGACCGCGAATGGGCCGAACCATGCAGCTCTACCCTGCTCATTTTCCACCTCTGAATTAAACATTAATGCCGCTTGACAGCAATAAATAACATTCATCACAATGGGGATCTAATAATGATTTGGCTAAGCTCGGGCTGCTCATCAGAGCCCATCAAATGACGAGTATGGCGGCGTGATTATGCCGGCAGCTGTCTGTGACAACTGTATCTAAATCACTCCGAGCACGTCTGCGTCTCTTTGATCTCCTGAATGCACGTTGTTACTGCAGAGTTGTCTTTCCATTCATCTCCCCTCTCTTTACGTAATTACCGTCCCAATCACAGATATCATTATGTGGTCATTAAAGCCACTCTGCCTGCTTAGTTCTCATAGGTTTACCGTACATATGCATTTACAGCAATCACCCAAAAACACAATGCAATTTGTTCCTCAGTCGCTGTTTCAGTGTGTGGCCTTCGGCAGCCATGTTTGATTAAATCTTGCTTATATATTCTGATGACTTCTCTTTTTTTCCCCTCCGGTGAAGACTGTAAAACATTTTATGATCAAAGTTATTTCATTTAGTCTTCAGTGTAGCAGATTTTTCTCCTCACAAAGTAAAATGGTGCCTGTGCTTAGTTTTTGGCTTTGAAAGAGAGAGATCACTGGCCAGCCAGATGAAAAATAGCCATGAAATGCCTTAAAAGCCGTTCTCAAAACACAAACCAGAGTGTGTGTTTTTGTATGCATGTTTCTGCATTTGTGCACATGTATTCATTCAGGCAATCGTACACAGTATAGGCATAATGTGGTCAGGTATTATTAGGCTTGAGCCTGCCGCCCCTCAGTTACAGTGTGTGATTCGCACAGCACTGAGAGAAATTGAAGTCAAACAGAACATCATGATGAGAGTATTCTTCAGCGCTGCTTTTGATCTTTCTGTTTCATTTGACAGAAAAACACTGTTCTCAGACAAGTCTCTTTTTTGATCTCAGAAAGCATAATAAAAATCTCAGCTATGTGCCTTTTTAAGATAAGATAGCCATCAGACCTAGTGAAGATGAAAAATATCAAAGATAATTAGAGCGAGGGTGAAAAAAGATAATTACATTGTATGCTGGGAATGTGGGAATGTTAACGGCATGGGCTGCGTTTAATAAGCAGATTCATTAACTGCAGTGCTGTATCAGTTCTTCATTTATGTTTGATTAATAATGAGGAGGACACGTTTCATAAGAGTAAAACATTCATCATAAACACACATAAATCAACTAATCGTATTTCTTTGGCAAATAGTACAATTGGATCTCATTAAACTCTCTCCATTCAGTGGTATCCTGCATGTTAATTGAAATGCCTTAGAACCTTTCAAAATGTGTTCAAGTTAATCATTTGGTTTGATTCACAATTAGTCTAATCTCTGTCAGTGGGAAATGGAAAGTCCAGCCAAAGAGTGTATCAATTCCGCCTGACGACTGGGTCTGAGTCACCTTTTATGCTTGTGATTGGTTGTTAAGTTCCATTTCAGAGAAGATATCAAGAGGCCACACAAAGCAGGAGCTCATTAATCTTCCATGAAACTGCGAGGAAATTGAGTTCAGAATCGGGACAGAAATCCCCCAAAAATGGTACAAGGCTTCCTGTGATTCCTAATAGCAGCTGAACAAAGCAAAGCAGAGGTGCTGAAACATGGTGCTCACATAGACCGACTCAGTCACCACTTTGTTTGTGGACGGATCGTCATCTGGTGGTACAAATAGAAAGATACTACTAATGATTGTTCTTGTCTCTGATGCAACCAGTCAGTCTTTTATCACATTTAATGCATCAGATCAGTAGCTTTCTAATGGTATCTCATTCATACTGACAGAAAGTGCAACTATGTAACTGCATTTGTGAAACATGTTTGAGTTATCATATTTAGACAACAATGTGTAATTTCTATGCTCAAGTCTGATTTTTTTCTGAAGATTTGTTTGGCCATTTTAAGTCATGATCATGAGCAGTAGCAGAGAGCTGTCATAAAAGTATGGAGAGAAAACCAAGAAAATGCGGTTTATGGTTCGTGTCTTAACCTCAATACCACAGGGATGCTCCCTAATAAAAATTGCATCGTGTTTTTATTTAAAGTTGCACCACTGTTTTGTTTTGCTCGGGATTTTTTGACCTCTTGGGTGATGGCAAATCAAGCTGTAAACACAACATTGAAATGCAGTCATCTTATAGAACTGTCAGTTCTTACCACAAATGCACTAGTGAACACTTCATGTACAGATCCAACTGCTACGGAGCAAATTCAGCCCAAGTTTTTTCAGGCCAGTCTTGCCACTTGGAAGGCATCTTGATTACATCCCAGAGCAGTTATTTTGGAGCAACAAGACCAAGCGCCTATCTAAATGAATGGGGAACTGCAATTTTAATTGCCAACAGTACATATACCCCAGTCAAATTTTATCCATCTATTATCTATACACCACTTAACCCTCATTAGAGCTGCCAGGGGGGCTGGAGTCTATCCCAGCTGACTTAGGGCAAAGGCAGGGTACACCCTGGACAGACAAACAATCACACTCACATTCATACCTACGGACAATTTAGAATCATCAATTAACCTTAGTATGTCTTTGGACTGTGGGAGGAAGCCGGAGTACCCAGAGAAAAACCACGCATGCACAGGGAGAACATACAAACTCCATGCAGAAAGATCCTGGGAAAGCCGGGACACGAACCAGGGATCTTCTAGCTGCAAGGCAAAAGTGCTAACCACTACACCACTGTACAGCCCACCCTAAATTTCATATATATATTCAAAAATATCTAAAAATCTTAAGACGTAGGTGACTTTTGCAACCCCAAAAGCAGTTTTCTTCCACAGCTTATATTTTTACTATGCATATACACAGTTTCGCAACAACACGTTTGAGTAAATGCAGTAACACAATTGGCTGGATGCTTCCTGGTTCGGCTGTTGCAAAGTGGGTAATTGGCCTTTCGGATGGAGGCTCAAGAAATGTATCAAACAACCACCAACTCTGGCATTATGGAATTCAGTATCAGTATTCAGGATTTACTTAAGTGGCACGTCTCTCCTTTATAAAGTGTCTGCTTTAGCATACACTATCGTTCAAATGTTTGGAGTTGTCCAGAAAATCTCGTTTTCCATGAAAACTCACACATTTTTTCATGTGCTAACATAATTGGAACAAGGGTTAACTAATCATCAATTAGCCTTTCAACACCATTAGCTAATACAATGCAGCATTAGGACACAGAAGTGATGGTTGCTGGAAATGTTCCTCTGTACCCCTATGTAGTTATTCCATTGAAAATCAGCTGTTACCAGCTAGAATAGTCATTTACTACATTAACAATGTCTAGACTCTATTTCTGCTGAATTTAATGTTCTTTTGACTGAAAAAAAAAGTTGTTCTTTTGAAAATAAGGACATTACTAAGTGACCCCAAACTTTTGAATGGTAGTGTACATTTGGAGGCAAGTGTCCAGGTGATAGCTTGGTAGTTAAATGTTTACTGTCTTTTTAGCTCTGTTTTGGTCACCAATTATTACATTTAATGAGTGTTTATTTCATTATGCTTTCACTTTGTTCACCAGATGATTTTTGGATTCTTTTGTTTGCTTTTTCACACAAAAAAAGATAGAATTGTTACTGCAGCAGAAATCAAAGTTAATGAGAGTAAAGTAACTTAAATTTGAGAGTCATAAAATCGAAACAGTGAGCTTAAAGACACTTTACATTCACTGTCGCTCAGGGAAAAAGCAGGGTCAATTATTTGCTATTTTATCACAGCAAGAGGCACCTTTCACATTACAATAAGCAATACATAGAAATAAGTAAAGAAGCTTTAAGTGTATGCTTTCATTATGCTGAAAATAAAAATGAATAAGAATAAACAACTGAAGCAGTGCATTAAAGTTTTGTAGCAACACAAATGCATTAAAGATTACAAAACAAAAATACATTAAAGATTCATTATTTTATGAAAAGAGAAGGGTCAGAATGTTCCTGAAAAGTTCAGACTCTGGCTAATACATGAGTAGCGGAGCAACTTTCATAAAAGGTTTGGGTTCATTCAGAGCTGCATGTAATGAATTGATTATAAATAGCACTTTAAAAGGGTTATTCAAAGCCCACTCCAAAAGAGTAAACATCCACTGTGACAGGCAGCTGTTTTCACTCGTATCTCTCACTACACTTCACTGGACTCTTCAAAGCACCACTTAAATGAAGAATGATACAGAGATGCCTGTGGCAAGAAGTGAGCATCTTTGACTGCATACAAACCAGCCCATACCAGCGCACTGTATCTGATGATTGGTGCCTGCTTCGGTTCAGAGTAAGCTGA
Organism: Amphiprion ocellaris; assembly: GCF_022539595.1. Lineage (NCBI taxonomy): Eukaryota > Metazoa > Chordata > Actinopteri > Pomacentridae > Amphiprion > Amphiprion ocellaris. The sequence continues at coordinate 22,129,464 of NC_072766.1, read as the reverse complement.
CTTAAAGACATGGCAAGGAGCCTCACCCTAATCTGCTCCTCACAATGCATCGTTCATGGCAAGTCAACAGTCTGATGTTCTATGCATTTAGAATAGATGGAGTGAGTCAAACAGTTATCCACTGGTCTTGTGCAGAATTTAATCAGTTTTCCACTCACTCACTTATACCATGGAAATGAATACCCACTCACTGGAGTGAAGTTCATGTTCAGTCACCACCACCATATATACACTGTGATATATTTTATAGTTGTACAACAGCTGCACTGCAATGAAGAAAGACAGAGAAAGTCACGGAAAGACAGCAGTCTTTCTACGTTATGATCATGACATTATGAGTGTTTCTGCATTTCATCTGCTGCCTTTGAAAATGTTATATCACATAAACCAAACACAACCATTCACTGTTCTATTTTAGGTAATCTGATCTCACACTGTGTTTATGTTTTAATGCATCACCATCAAATATAATCCCAGCTGCTTTGGTAGCTGTTGCACTTTCCGTCTTTAAAGCTGATGTAATCAACATTTTACATCAACAGAGCATCAGGACTGCCTGTATGTGAAAGGTGTTGCTCTTGGTGATCTATGTGGGTTCTTGGCTAACATTCATATTTTAAAAAGCGATAGTATGTCACTATTGTGTTTACAGCTTGTTTACACTATGCTCAAGGCCCACAAATATTCCAGATTGTTGTGATTGTCAACAACTCCCATGTGTGACAAAAGAAAAGAAAAACATGCTATTCGATGCTTTCTGACTGCCTGTTGATGGTTCACAGCCCCAAGGCCACTGGTTCCTACTGAAGATCTACATTTTTTGAAAACATGTCATACATATTCTTTATGTATGTATATTCTTTACTTTTTTCTTTCTAGGCACTCCGTGTACAAGATTGACTTGGGAGGTGTTTATTGTGATAAACTGAAGGAATATCGGTGTGATGGTGTAGAGCACTTGCACAAACAATAGTTTTTGGACAACAATTCAGCTATATGGCCGAGAGGTATCAGATAAATCAAGCTTTGGCAACAAAAAATATAGTTATGGGGATCAATTAGTTGCACACTGTAATTTTTTCATGCAACTTTGTGACCTAAAAAATATAGAATATCAATGGACTTGTATAGTATTTCACAGCAGATGTTTAAAAATCCTTCTCTAGTTATTTAAATCCCTAAGAACACATCTCTGTGTATGAAAGTTGCATCCATCCATTATCTACACACCACTTAATCCTTTTTAGTTAGGGTCGTGGGGGGTGCTGGAGTCTATCCCAGCTGACTTAGGGTGAAGGCAGGAGACACCCTGGACAGGTCACCAGTCTATCACAGGGTACGCATAGAGACAAACATTCACACTTGCATTTATGCCTACGGACAATTTAGAATTACCAGTTAGCCTCAGCATGTTTTTGGACTGTGGGATGAAGCGGAAGAACCTGGAGAAAACCTACGCATGCACAGGGAGAACATGTAAACTCCATGCAGAAAGATCCTGGGAAGGCCGGGACCGAACCGGAGGTCTTCTAGCTGCAAGGCAAAAATGCTAACCACCAAGTCACTGGGCAGCCATATATGAAACCTCTGTATTTATATTTTTTCCATGAAAATATTCCCTCACTGCCTTTAAATAGCTTAGCTGTAACTCTACGCTTCTCCCTGCTTACTGCAGCTCAAGCACACCAGCTCACCTATGGTAAAACTACTATATCATACATAATGGCAAGTTGTAAGATTTAAGTAATTCCTGGGACATTTGTAAACCAGAAACAAATTCTGAAGAAGAATGATGATATAGAAAGTCCCATTCTGCAAGCTGACAGGATTGGTTCTTCAGGTTTGTTCTGTTTAAAACCCTGGAAGACAGAATCTGTGCTTTTCAGACCATCATCAGTACACTGCAGTTTCAAGGCAGAAACGCTCAGCATTAACTGCTTTATTTGCTCATAATATGCCTTCCAGCATATAAAAACACCATATGGACACATTAAGGAGGTGAAAAAAGCTTTATTTTCGCCAGGGGGGAGGCTTTAAACAGTTTTTTTCTTTTTTTTAATGAATGCAGAGGGCAACAATGTGTGTAAAGATACTAATTTCACCTCTAAAGAAAGAGTAAATGTTGCATCTAAATAATGAACGCAAATGTAGGAATGGTAGAAACACATCATGTGAAAATTGTGTGGGGAAAAAGAAAATCAGAAACAGAAACCTTGAGAGAGTTTGCTAGTTTTGGGGCCCCTGGTGGCTACAGGTCTGCTTTTGCCTCAGGCTGTCTATCTGTGCATGGATGTCCACAGACACCCCCGTGCACGTACACGCTGACAGATATACATCCACATGTATACATTTACATACATGTTTACCCGTCAGTCCTAAAGCACGATGAAATGTAATTGTATGAGGTAATACCCTCGATATAAACAGAGAAGCTTATAAAAAGTATAGTGGTGACCTCAATCACTGGAGTGGATCAAAAACACTTGTCAGCCAGGCATTTTCAATTTCAGGCACATCTGTTTACATATCATGTGATGTTTGGATTATATTGCAGACAAATCCCCATGGAAAACTGTTGTAAACTGTTCTCATAAATGGCTGTTTACTGTTGCATTAGTATTATATAATCCTTTTGCTGCTTAGTTTCCAATGTGAGAAATTAGGAAACCGTTATTAGGCTCCAGTGGCATCTAGATTTAATTTCCTCCCTTTGCCCCACTCTTTTAGAACAGCCTCCTTATGGTCCAAACATACCAACCTTTACAAGCTCTCTGGTAGTTGGACCAACTCCTGATGGAGAAGTAATATCATCCTTTTCCATGTCCACATCATTTCGAACACAGCGGGGATTTGTTTCATTTATGTAACAATGAAAGCAGTTGGCAGTGTGCCCACATGTTGCTAAATGGAACACCAGAGCCAAGAAGCAAGGTGCTTTTTAAACAGCGATGGAGAGACACCAGAGAGCGCTTGTGGGGAAGAATGAAAGAATTGGATGGCAGAATAGAAAGCAATCAATGCCTCTTTGTGTTGTGCACAACTTTTACCCAATAGCTCTTTTGCTCCAGGAGCATTCGTGAAGAAAATACATGAATCAAGTTTAACTATAGTCAGGCAGTTATAGAATGCAGTAGCAGTCGGTGAACGACGATCGAACAACCAGACACGTAAGTGCTTGCAGCTGCATGAAACTGTATATTCCTTGGCCTGTATTCAGACTAAACACCACACCCACACATGTAAATGCTGTCTCTCTCATTTTGACTTACATGCTTTAGCAACATCTGTACCCGTTTATATGTCCAGGTGCTTTAGGACCATAATGAGCATTATTCAGCGCAGATGATCACATACTGTTCATCGGTGAATGTGGGAAAGCACCAGCCTCTGCAGAAATACACCTGTTGTTGGACTAAGTCATAGTTACACCCCTTGTCTAGTTTCCAGAGATTCTATTGAAGCTGCATTGGGCAGATGTTCTAATGCAATAACACACCTGTCCCATCCTATTCTGCCAAGTTTTGTAGCTGTCCAATCCCCCTATTTGCTCACATTATTCCATGCTTCACTGTGAGATACGTACACTGGCTGCAAATGCAAACACTATGCAGATACAGCTGGACTTGCGGACTTAATTCTTCTTTGCTTCTCTCGTCCTGCTCTAGTGTCTCTTGATATGAATCATGTCCAGGCTGGCTGGTTGTAATGACCATATAATTCTTCTGACATCATGGTATATTTCTGTCTAACTCGTATAAACAATGGTATCTGAAGCTGCCAGTGTGTTAAGTTGTAAAGTGCTCTTTTAAGGCTGTGTAATTTTTTTAAAAAAAAGTTTATGAAAAAGATGTAGCACCAAATAAATAACGTTTTCACTGAGTAAAAGCCCAGCCTTGTAAGACAATCTTTTAACTGTGCTTATCCTAACCTACAGCTTCAAAAGGTTATTTTTCTAGTAATAAATGGCTGGATTTAAGTCTAAAGAAATTCTAATGAGGTTTCTTTACCAGAGTTGTATACAGCAGCTTTGATGCATCTCATTCCTGCTCCACTCACATCAGAACTGTGTTATTTTTCCTTAAGTTCATGTTTATCCCCCAGCACTGCAGAGTAATATATTTTTCTTCCACCAAGTAAATAAAGAAGAGGTTATGTAATCAATCTTTTGGGGGTTTGAAATCATAATATTGAACACAACTGTCAGCCATGCCATTAGCATGATTCATTTCTGCCGTTTTACATTTACAATTTTCCTACAAGAACAACATTGATTCCCTGTGTGAGTATGAGAGTGTGTGTGTGCATGCTCATCCATTTGTTTGCGTTTCGGTGTGTGCGAGCGTGATCCCAAGTGTACTGTATATGTATGCGTCTGACACAATTTCCTTCCTATTTTCTTCCATAATTTGAATCAGAGAAACTGTATTAATTTTGCAGGGTTGAGAGGAGCCTACACAGAGCCAGTAAATAAATCTCTCCTATTATTACCCACAATGCCCTGTCAGGTCCATACATCATCTCAGCACATCATAATTAATTGCACACTAAACTATTCTGTTCAATTAACCATGAGGGAATGAGTGGCGATGGAGAGAGGGAGAGAGAAAGAAGGGCTGGAGAGGGGGGTTCATGTCTTTATTTTAAAATAAAGCACAGACGGGGACCACTCAATCACTCTTTGTATAGTTTGTTTTGTTTAATTTGAATTTATTTTTACTTGTTTGTGTTCCTGTTCATGCATACAGACCAGCTGTACCTGTTTTGACACCTTATTGACCGCTCAGCTTGTGTGTATTTCCATATTTTTCCAGAAGTTTTTGTATTGTATATGGACAGGAGACTTGTTCAAATTCCACTTGCCCCTCAGCACTGTTCTAATGGGAAATGTGCTTATGCAAGGCGATCTCACCCTGGAGGCTTCACATTTTCCACCAAGGCTCTGTCAGGTCAACAGTCTCATAAAAAAAGTGGAATAACATTATGAAGACGGTAATAGTGAAGTGAGTTGCTTGCTAACACATTTCCCATGTTGCCTCAGGAGCATCTGAAGCCAAACATACTTAAATGCAACTTTAAATTCGCAAGAAACACTTTCAGTTTGGGTTGCATCAACTGTCCTCCTGCAGTGAAAACACTAACATGGTGAGATGTTTGGCATAGCTTGGGAATATACATTGGTTGTCAGTGGATTTGGCCCTAGCTGTGTGTCGTTGAGGAGACAGTACCTTCAGTGCAACACAAAGATAAACACAGTGAGTCAAACAAACAGCATTTCCTGTCTCTTTAGAAACAGACAGATTTTTGGCTGTCAGTAGGCATGCTAAATGCACCGTAAAACCACTCCCACAACGATGCAAATCTGATGCAGGGATATAGGTCAACGCGCTCCTCCTGACTCACCAGCCTGAAATAATCAAGGCAGCAAAGTGGAGTAGGGAGCCTTAGTTTAGACAGAATTTGCTTAAGAACACAGAGATGTTATGAGCGCTGCAAAAGTGGAAAAGGGAGGAGCAAAATGTAAGAGGAAGGATTACAGTTTTGGTTAAGTGCGGCAGGACTATTTTTTGCATTACGGCTGACAACAGAACTGGGTCAGAAACAGATGCTGAAAAGCGATTATGGAAGAGTATTTGATCAATGAAATGAAACATGCAGTTTCAAATGGATCTCAAACCTTCCACAGGCTCTGTTTACTTTGGGAAAAGTGCTAAAAGAGATTATTGATTGCTCACTAAACCCCTCCCCAAAATGTAATAGCCCGATACAGCTTAGCAACTGTAACTAGGTATGTGATGTCCGTCAGCCTTGGCATTTGTCCACAGTGATGTGCATGAGTGCATAATAAGAAACAGAAATAATAAGACACACAAACTCAAAGACACACAGCATGACTACAAGCATCTCTTTGCAATTGTCTCACACATTTTTTTCTGTTTGTTTTGTATTAGTTTGAGGTTGTTTGAGTCTCTATACATCTCTTTGTAGTCACATTAAGACTTGGTGATTATTTGTCTTTATTTGCAGTGGTTTTGCGTCTGTCGCACTTGAATATGTGATCATTTTGCATCTCTTTTAGCTGATTCTCTCTCTTTGCAATCATGTTCGATTCATTTTTAAAAATTTGATTCCATCTCTTGCTGGTCATTTTAAATCACTGCAGCTGTTTGCACCCTTTTGCAGTCATTCTGTGACTGGTTGTTTTGAGTTATTTTTTTTTAATCTTTCTGTGGTCATCTAATTGACTGTCCAACATAAATGTTGATTGTCTCTTCAAGCGCATGCTCTTGGACCTCTGTGCCTGCTACATCTATTCAGGATTAAATTCTCCATGAGCTTCAGTATCATTGGCTTAATTAGCAGGGTTGCCTTAGTCGATTAAAAAAAAACATCTGCCAGTTGCCATTTCAGTCGTTAAAATTAATGGCCGAGTTCTCATTCTGGCTGCCTGCCTGAAAGACCTTTAGTTTCAAAAGTTACTTAAGAATTGGAAGTGGTAAATCTGTCATTATTATAACTGTAAACTGCAGATATGTATTTATATAACAATACAAAGTTTGACAGATGGTGCAAATAAAGACTTTTAAGACCAGACAATAACACAAAACTAAACTATGATTCCATGTTGCCAAAATGACCCCGGCTGTATGACTCATACTCATACTATCAATCACAATTTTTAATGAGTTACACGAGAACTGCTCTGGTCTTTGTGGTGAGTCAGTCTCATTGATATCTAGTCAACTTGTGTTTGGTAAAAGTCAGATAGAATCCTAAAACATTACAATTACATTCTAAAAATCAATGTGCAATTTGGCTGCCTTAACATCTTTGTTGTCATAGTATCCTTTCACAAACACTTTCCATGATCTCCCCACATCACACTGCAGCTGCAGCTTTAATATTATTTTTGTAATAAAGAATGCACCGTGGTATATCTTCCCTCTGTCACCCTACCTTTTCACTTAGCAGAATAAATACTTGTTTCACGTAGAAACCACTTCTGGAAAAGGATGAAAGTCCCAAAGGAAATTTCCTATCTGATGTACCATTTGTCATTGCTGCGTGTAAGTCAGAATTTATGGTACCTATTACTGGATCAGTAAATCCAATGTTCTGTAGCCGAAAGCTCTTTTGTTGCTTGATTTAGTTTATCTGAAAAATACATCTCACAATGAAGTATGAATACATCGGTAGAGGCAATTTATATCAGAAAAGAATCAAAATAAAAGCTACTTGCATGGATTTATACTATTCTGGCTAAGGAAAATTACTGAGTGTAACCCTGAGAGATAGTTAAATTATGTGTTGTTTATATAATAACTTCTGCAGATAATACCATTTCGCTGCCTAAATTAAGTTTGTGAAACACCATTACTGCTAGGAATATAAACACCATGACTGGCGGTTCAAAGCACTTAAAATGAATTTGTGTGTGGAGAGGCAGGTGAGATCTACATTTCTTGACATTCTAACATAACTGCAAAGCTTAATATATTTTGTGACATGTATGTAGGTAGAGAAGGAGCACAGATCAACCACTTATTATAGCCAAAACACACTGAATGACTTCCTGTGACAAATTTTAGATTTCAATCTCACTGTTTATCTAGAAATTAAAATCAACACAGTGTCTCTTATGAAACTTTTTTTCCTTTTTTTAAACAGCGTTCTTTTATTTTTTTAAAGCAAGTCACTTAGTCTGGCTTTGAGTAAGTAAAGGGAAATTCAAGTGGAACGCTGGGTGAGAGTGTATATGCCTATAAAAGATCAAATGAAACCTTGCTATAGTTGTGAGCTCAGAGGGCAGAGGGGCTGAGGGTTATGCAAATATCTTGCGGAATAGTGGAATTCCCCCTCAGTCCTGCTCCAGATAATATTCAGTGTCAGAAATATTCACCACAAGCCGCTTGGAAATGAAATAATTAAATAGAATCACTTATATGATATGTTTGGACTCTAAAGGGCGACAGGGTTAGTGTATATGTCAAGGATGTGTCCGTCGTGTCATCATAGATCTTGATTTGTACATTCAAATTGATCCCTCTATTTAAATTCCGTAAGGGTTAAGGCCCCCATTTTCCACATCACTTCTAAACCCCCACCACCACCATCCATCGCATATGACACGACTGACATGCAATACTCCATCTGATGGCTCGCATACAAAGCCTGGCGTGGAAATTCTCTCTCCCTTTAAAGATACAGCACAAAGTCATCGTCTCCATGCATCAGCAGTGAGCAGGAGGAGGAAAAAGACCTGATTATTATGTGCACAAGATGATAGATCACACGTATATTCCCCCTTATCTTGCCAACAGCAGTATGTACTGCACATATCACCTACCAGTGACAGAGATGCAACGGCTCACAGAAGTCAAACGGCAATTTAACTTTGATCATACTGCATTTCTGATTTACATTTGAATCACTCTTTGATTGCATCAGATGAATTTTTGACCAAAAAAAAAGAGACCAAGGTCAGAATACATTTCAGCTGAACTTGAAAGTTATCCCTCTCTTAGCCTGCCATGCACTTCAATTTACCGTCTCATTATTCAAAGTGAAAATGAAAATTGGAGCCTGAAGCATTTAAATTTGAACAAAGAGAGGGGAAGCAGATTATGAATGTTCAAAATGTAATTTCTATTACACTTGCATTATTCTTCTATTAATCACAGATTCATTCTCTCTGTGCTCTTCAAGTAAAACACGCTCATACAGTATTCATGTGCATACAGGAGGAATAAAGAAATTGGCAAGGCTATTTGAAATGTTTAATTTATGGAAGATACATCCTTCCGCTGAAAGGAAGCGTGGCACTGAAAGTAAAGTATATGTTTTAATCAAAACTTGTGAAACCGCTCGATATTTGACAAACACACTAAGTAATTACAGCTGCAGCAAGAAGCTTTTGTATCTGAATAATCCTTGTTTCTCTCATTTTTAAATTACAGTATTTGTGAATAGGGACTTGGATCTCTTTTTTTGTTCTCCCTGTCTTCTATAGAAAGGCTAATATTCTGAAAGACAGATGAGATTTAATGCATACTGATTACTCTGGAGACCCACTATTCAACTCGGGGAGAAAGCGTCAATTAAAGAGTTTTAAGCCTCCATAAACTGCACCTTAAACAGCTGATCAACGCGATGCAGGCCTACCTCCTGGATTTGAGCTGAGTTTTGTTTAAATGGAGCAAATTCATCTCTGGAGAGAAACCTTGTAATCCCCTTTTAAATTTCCAAGCAGTTGAATAAGTATGCTATTCATACACAGTGATGTTTTTTTTTAAATATATATATGTTATTGCTCACTCTCTCTCTCACATGCAGAGCAGTGACACTACAAATATAAATCATACACAATCACGGGTAGCGTTTAAGAAATATTAAACTCATATCCCTGAAACATGTCAGCTTGTATACAGATACAAAGAGTGCATGTTAAAAGGAGCACCATCAACACAACACAAACACCCTCTTGGGATATGTGTTTAGTTTCATTTGGTTTACTTATGTATGTATTCATAAGCACTGAGGCATGAATGTGTGGAGATATTTTCATTTGTGTGCAATGAGGCTTTGACATTGACCTCGCTTTTAAAACACACCACAATGGATGTACGGCGAACAATAACATTTGGCTGGGGTTCAGCAATACGCCCAATAGTTTATTGACACTCACACAAACATATCTGCACACACTGTCCTCATTATTGGTTGGTCATTAGTTTGATTAAGAGTATGGTAACCCCTCAGGGCCAAACCTTGGCCCGTCACAAAAAGCGGAGCTCTTCTGCACACGGCAAAGTCTGTTGTGGTCTGACAACGTGAAGAACACAAAACCGCATTCACTCAGCCTCCGAGCGTTGCACAACAATAACACAGCAGGACTATTTTGCAGTGCTCATTTTGATCCAGACCAAATGAAGTGGGGGGGGATGAAGCCTTTGGTATCCAGCAGGAGAATGAGATGTTTAAGACATTGATTCACCTTGGGTTCAGAACCACAGTATCTAATTATAGCCATGGGAATCTAGTCAAGGCCATGGTATTTCAAGGCTGGAGAGAGACAACATTCTGCTATAACTATGCTCTGCTCTACATGAATCATATTCCCTATGTGGTTTGGCCGCCATTAAAACAGAAAGAATGCCCTTTCTCAGTCAGAAGCCATGGCCTAGTGTACTTTTATTGTACCAGAAAGGTTAACAATTTCTTGACAGTGTCCGAGTGATCAACACATACCGTGGCAACATACTAAAAGCAGCATAAAATCAGGTAATCTAAAACGGAAACAGCTCACAGGCTGTTGCAGCAGTAATTACAGCAAGGTGGTTTTAAAGCCAATAGGTTTCATGCTACTTGCATTTCAGGTGGAAATATTGTGATGTAAGTAATTACAGCATGAGCCATAGATAGGTCACCGAGCTTCTAACCCAGCAATACTTGGCACCCCATGAAAGTGTTGCTTATGCATATATCAGCTCCATCAAAGAAGGGAGGAGGATGGGGGATGGTGTCTTTGTGAGAGCGAGGGGAGGGGGGTAGGGCTGTTCTCTGAAGCACACAACCTCATTATTCAGTCTATAGAACAGCACATCCACTTCATTGTTCTTCAAATCAGCCCAAACTCACTGGGCTCATCCAAAGCCCTCAGAATGGAACAGAGCTGCTTTATGCTTTAAAAGGAGCTGCCGATGAGATCTCCGGAATGATCAGTCAAGAGCACAATTATTGGCTTTTTTTTTTTTTTTTTAAATCATAATGCTCTTCGTTTGTCAAGTACGCTGATATGATTTCTCTTCAGAACATAATTTGTCATTAGCAATTCAAAAATGTTACAAGGCTGACACAAATATGAGGGAGAGATGTCTTGCTGAGATGTTTTGAGCAGTGTGATTTCCCCGAGGCAGAGCTGAGAGTTTGCTCGAAGATGACGCGGTGATAGAGAGGGATATGTTGGGATACAGTGTCCGGAGGGCCGGCCGAATGTGGTGAATCATTCCCAGAAATGTAAACTGATTTCACCACACAGGGAAACAGTTAGAGATGGTCTTTTGTGCTGCAGCGTGCCTGCTTGGCTAAGCGTTCTGCTGTGGAGTGTGCAGGACAAATAATGGCAGCACACAAAAAAAAAAAGCAGAAAAAAAAAACCAGACATGTCAGTGTTGGTCCTCCCACCAGTGTTTCATGTAAATACGCTCTAACTATTCTTCTGCAGCCGCATCAATCATGGTGAATATGACAAGGACCCTTTGTTCCACACAAAGAGTGTAAACACAGCTGGAGCGTGCTGGAGGAACCTTTCCGTCCCCTATCTTGCCACTACACCTGTCGGACACACTGCATCAAAACCTCATTTAGGGTTCTGATTATCCTAATGACACCAATGTCTTTTCCCACTCTGGCCATTATCGGTTAAATCCACCCTCTCCTAATTAAAGACACAGTCAACACATGGTCAAGCATGAAAAGGATCCTGCTTCCCCCTCCACACACAAGGGAATCCATCACTCTGCCATGTATCATTCTGTTTATTTTGTCATCGTGTATTGGACAAAGATTTGCCTCAGGAGTATTTTTTAAAAATTCCTTAGCATCAAAGTATAGAGATGTTGTTAGACCGAGCCCCAAAATAGATATTGATACACAACAGTTGTGTATATTATGCAGGAGCCATGCAACAAAAAACTGAAATATTTGGTGAGTTGTTTGCATTGGTGTAAATTTAGAAATTGGTCAATAATACGGACTGATTTCATGTTGAAAAATGATGCGGAATAATACATTAACTCAGACAATGAGTGGGACAGTTGATCAACTACAGAATCAATTTATATCCCGAGTTAGCTAGATAGTTTAATCTATAGCCATTGTAGTCTGCAATTAAAATTAATACCAGAGGCATAAATTGGAGAAAATGTCATACCTCCAAAATTAGAAGTTGTATTTCTTTCACAAATACAATCATTTCTTGATGTTTAGGTTTGATTTTGTTTAGCTCAAACACTGACAAAACTCATCAACCAACAGCTATTTTTAACAACAAACACTCTAGTAGTCCACAGCTACACTCGAGGCTCTGTTACCCCTTTTCCAACAAGGCAGTTAAAAATGCCCCTTATCAAACTAGTTTGTTATGTTTTAATCAAAGAACAAAGATGCTCTCTGCCAGGAAAACTGTTTAAAGAGTGACAGTTTACTGATCTACAACCTAGAATTGCTTACAACAGGGGTCAGTGGCCGGATTATTGCCTCAACCCCAACAACCCCAACTAAAGCTCTGTAACCACCATATTTTAGAACAAATCTGAACTATTATGTCCAAACTAATGAAGAAGAAGAAGAAAAAGTACAAGTCAGTGTTTCAGTATGAATGTAAAGGTCAAACAGCCGGATGAAGAAATCCAACGAGGTCAGTGTTTGAATATTGCTAGCTGGCGTACATGAACTCCATTATATTTACGCCGGTGGATAGAGCAGCATTCACACTGAGTACCATCAGCATTTATAAATGCCGACTGGCAATAACAGCAGAGAAAATTAATCAAATAATTCCTCCAGTGGTTTTGTAGCAGTAGGGATAGACTGTCTCCTTGCCCAGTGTTTCTCTACAGAAATTTAGCATAAACTTGAGGAAGCCATGGTAGTGAAACTGTTGTTCAAACACAGATACAGTCATGTAAAGCAAACTGGTTCACAAATAGAACCAACTCTGAACCAGAACTAGCAGCCCAGAACTAGATTCACACTGATGCAAGGGTGTATGACAGGCTGCACTTTGGTGCAGTGGAGCCATATCTAAACGCAATATGTCCAGAATAAAAACACAGATGTTTTGCAGGTATATCATGAAGTTATTTCTCATGCAAACCATAATAAAATTTGCACAGCAATTTTTGCACTGCTGCATCTTGCATTTTTACACTTATTTTACAAGCCACTTTATATTGCTGTTGTCTACAGTGTATTAATACTGTATTTATTAATTTTCATTTTGAACCTTGTACATATTGTACATATTATTATTATTTTTATGACTATTATGCATATATATTACGGCTGTAAAAATGTTGCTGCTCTAACAATGTAAATTCCCCCTGGCTGGTAGAGCAATAAAGGCTTATCTCATCTTACCTTATCAGTGTAATTACTTTGGCACATATGTGATTTAATTATGTTAAATAAAAGGTATCCAAATTATTGGACACATTTTGTCCGAATGATTGCAACAGGATACACTAAAGGATCGCCAAAATTTCAACCTCATAGTAACTCAAAGGCAAAAGTCAATGGCAGTCACCAAAATCATTACCCATTAACATTACTCTGGAGACTATCAATTATTTTTTATTTTATGGCAATCCCTTGAATGCTTGTTGAGAATTTTCAGTCTGGACTTAATTTTCCGTCTGCTGGATCAACTGACACAGACCAGCAATGCCATACTTATAGCATTATGCAGCTGGTATGCCTAAAAATGCCTTGTCATCAAGCCAAAAATAAAACTCTGTTGCTGAAAAGATGATACTTTAAAGTCCAACTCTTTTGCTTGATGCCAACTACACATTAAATTCCATTTTAGTGGCTTGTGCAACCATCATTTTCAGCCTCACTCTATTTGTATAATGTTACCCAGACAAAAAAACAAGTCAATCAGCAGCAACGCAGTCTTTTCAAGCTAAAACTGCCTGTCAATTATGCCTGCAGATATGCTGTACTGTAACTTTTTTTTTTTGTTTCTGAAACCAATTAGGGTCTAAATTTAGTTTAGCAAAACTGTGTATTCAGCTAAATACCCAGCAAATGGAATGGAAAAAACGATGGACAAGCAGAGTTCCCACTTACAACAGTTTAATAGCATTTAGTGTTTAACATTTAGTCAGTCACTACATTCACCCAGTCAGCGCTGCCAAAGGAAAGGTGCTGTGAAGTAAATCATTGTAAGCCTGAGCTACATGACCTAGTTGACCTTGCGGGGATAATGCATTGTTGCTGATATGGAGAGTATGTGAGTGGAGAAAATTCAATTTTGATTCAGTAGAGTAGTTTCAAGTGTTTTTGGTCTAATGGAACGAGAGAGTTGCTGCATACAGAGGTCACCCTGGACTGGCTTTTTTTTTCTTCTGTTGACTGCAGTTATGATCTCCTAGATAGGATTTGTCCTTGTTTCCAAAATACTGCTGCATACAGTGTGAGTGTTAGTTTTTCTCTGGTCACACCTTGTTATCATTATTACCATTAAAATGCAGTAACAGTGCACAGGAAGGAAAGGCATCAGTGGACTCGTGGTAAAATGGTGATAATCCAGATGTTAAATGTATAAAAACTCAAGTAATCATAACTTTATTTTAATAGCCCTGATTTTAATAAGGCCGTAAGATTTAAGATTTATAGCCGAGCTCCAGTTCTTGTAGATTTCTTTAAAGGATTCAATTTTGAAAGAAAACCAGCAGAGTAAACTGAGAATTGAGAAAACCGCAGCTACTGATTCTGGAAAAAGAAAAGAAAAAAGAATCAAGAGCGAAGGCAAGACTGAAACTTACTGCAGCTTGGATCAAAACTGAGCGATACCTGTCAATATTGAGCCAAGGTCTCACCAAACCACTTGGCACCTCCATCCAGTGAGAGAGAAAAAAGTCACTGCTGTGCTGCCTCCATGTTCCTGTTCTCTTCCACTTTACCGCAAGGCCTATGGACTTACCTCAACAAGACCTCATCAAACTCTGCAGCTCTGTTTACAAATTCTGTTAGGAGACAGAAAGAAAAATCCAATTCTCCACTGAGGCGTGGTACACTTATTTTTTTTTTTCTTTTTTCATACATTATTTGAGACATGGCAGGAACAAAACGTACAGAGAGAGTCAGACCGAGCAAAACTCTCTGCAATGTATACCTGGCCGTGCTTTCTGAATTATTTAACTTGAGCAGCCCCTTTGAAGGAGGCTGAGAGTGTACTATATGTCCCTTCACATGACAGCTGTGAAGCAATGCTCTAAGTTTGGTTTTCACAGCTTTTCTTCAATGCTCTGCTGGTTTGCCCTTTAATTTCACCTCTAGTGGGAGTCTGCCTCAGTACCCATATGAAATACAACTTGACCTGTGACAACTTTGTCAGAGGAACCAATGACATTTTTTTCAAAGGCAACGTTTGTAGACAAAGGGTGACTTTGGATTTATTTTAGCTGAAATGTTTACATTGTCTGTCTCCAGTTTTCCTTGATGGCATTTCTCGGCAGTGTTGTGCCTGCAAGAAGACACACACAGATAGGTTAGGATAAAGAAAGTCATTTTATACCGTGCAAAAATGTAAATGCAAGCAATTCTTTTTATCATATTTATAGTGAAAAGGGGACAACGGCTGGGCAGTGACTTGTTTCTGCAATATAAGTGCATCACTGCATTAAGCATCTCACTAAATAACAAGACTACAGGGGTGTTCAGAGATGCAGAGAAAGAGATGCAACATGTGTGTCATACATCATTCATGTCAGTTTCACCACCGTACCAAGATAATTCACCTCAAACAGCCAGTGTACCAACTATACAGGCTGGCTGCATGCTAGCTAGAAATTCATGGTGCACAGTACAGTACATTTAGAAAGCCTGGGACATGCATGAATGTTTCACTGAAGCAGAAACATTTCTGACTTGCGGTCACTGATGGTACCAGGTAAAAACTGAAGGGATCACCAAGGTTGTTGCATACAAGTCTTTGAAAAATATTAAGGTAATTCATCCAAAAGTTGCTTTGGTATTTCCCTAAAAATACAAAGTGATACTTCTGTCTAGACATTGTTAATGTAGCAAATGGCTATTCTAGCTGGAAACGGCTGATTTTTAATGGAATATCTCCATAGGGGTACAGAGGAACATTTCCAGCAACCATCACTCCTGTGTTCTAATGCTACATTGTGTACGCTAATTGTGTTGAAAGGCTAATTGATGATTAGAAAACCCTTGTGCAATTATGTTAGCACATGAATGAAAGTGTGAGTTGTCATGGAAAACATGAAATTGTCTGTGTTTGAACAGTAGTGTATATATAACCTTATACTCATTTCCAAATTTGGCTTCCTAAGAGTTTTGTTGGCCTACGATCATTTATACTGTTACCAACAGAAGCTGTTTTCAGTCAGCGAAACAAAAGCCTAGCCTTCATTGTAATCACAGTTTGTGTATTAAACATGTTCCATACCATTGTCTTTACTCCAAATTATTGTTTCAAACTTCTTTTTTTTTTTTTTAAAGATAACAGCATAAGGTAATAGCTTTGTCTTACCACACAAACCATCTCCTTGAATGTTGCCATCGCCTACCTGCAGATATTTGTTTATAAAGATTTATGGAAGTCCTTATACCTTCTCTTACAATTTCTTTGAACTTCAAATTTCATTTTTTGGTCATTTTTGGCCCACAAAAATGACCCAGGCTCAGACCTGGGCGACCTCATAGCTACTGTACCTACTGGAATGGGTGGCGCTGGAGGAAAAGTCAGGTGATCAGTAAAGTGCTGAAGGAAAGTGTGGCAATTTTGGCATAGGGGCTAAGCCTCCTTACTAAAGCTTTTACATTCAACATGAGATGCACACTGACTCACAAAGCATTTTTGCAATCATCAGAAAAGGAGCATCTGTTAAAGGGTGAATACATTTTCCCGAGAATTACTTGCATCAATTACTGTGAGCACGACTAAGAAGGATGCTAATGCATGTGTTCTATGGGTATGATGCAGCAGGAACATGCAGAGCATGGAGGACACATGAAAAACAGTTTTTACATATGTGCCACTGAGCAACTTTCATTCGAATGAATGATGCCAGTTCTCTTGCTTCATCCTCTGGGAGAGCTTAAATATCTGTACAAAATTTCTAGCCAGTGTTTTTTGTTGAATCAAAGTGATGGACTGACTAACATGGGAAATAAAATCAACACTACTACATGTATTGCAAACGGTAACTTCCATTTGATGCAGTGTGATACTATACATGTTGATTCCCTGCTTCATTTACCGGGACTTAGCCTGAGCCAGTAGTAGGTTATAGCACCTATGGGGGAAATGTTTTATCAAAGTACATCTCCCCACTATGTAAACAGAATCTTACAAGCTTTGAATCAAACATCCTGCATACATTCCTTTTTTATTATTACCACCTCAGAGACTCTGCACAGCCAAATAAACTGCAGACACACTATTGGCATGCCTGCCTGTCCACACTGTAATGAAGTGCAACCTTGCAACCTCTATATAAAATGCTCTCTGTGTCCCTTTATTGCCTGGAGGGAGTTGAAAGCATCCTGGTGTTTTGCTTTAAGAAACACTCTTGTTTTCTGATGGGGGACTGTGGAGCTGCTGGTAGCTATCCTTAACCCCGGCTGACAGAGAGAGAATAGGAAGGGTGGGGTTCAGCTGAGAAGAAGCCAGGTCTGCAAGCAATTTTCATCAATCCGTACTGTTTTAATAGAACTTGTGTGTCCACTCAGTCAAATAAACAATGTGAAAGCAATAGAAGGCAGTTGCGTTCTTTTGATGCTTTCTGTAGTAGCATATGGTGGATTTCATTACATTCTTTGTCTGCATGAATGTAGTACCTTCACATACTGAACCAAGACACAAACCAATCAGCTGAAGTGTGCCACATATGGCTACTTGAAACTCAACATGAACTAAATGGAGAACAGTGAATGGAAGATTGATTCCTATTCAGATTTAGGCCTCAAACATGACATCCTTAAGCTTAGTTACTTCCCCTAGAAGAATGAAGAAGCCCTTCAAGCACTGTGATGGAATTTGGCAGCATACAGCCCGGTTTGGGATACCAATATTATTCAAATGAGTGCTACAGCCTGCTTACACTGATAACATATGGTGCTTCAGACAAGCACTGCCATATGGACCCATATGTTTGTCATTCCAGACATAATGACAACACAACCAAATTTAGGGTCATTTCTGAGTGTGTTTGTGTCTGAAGGAGAGCTGCCTCTGAATTTGGCTCTGTGTCATACAGTCTAGCCAATCTGTGACGGCTGGCAGCGAAAGCAAAGAAGATTGACTCAGGCTGATCAAAGTGACAGAACAATGACAAGCATGAGTCACAGAGGGGAGCTCTGCCTTACAGTAGGGATGCTTGGCATGCGGTTCGCTCAGAGTACGGCAAATAAACAACACAAGCACTCCACAAAATACTTTGCATACACAATCAAGTACAAAATAGTGATAGGGATTGATACCAAAATTCAATCAACTCTTGGACCCAAACATGACCAAATAAATACAGCCTTGATTGCCCATCATCTAGAAGTTGGAACCAGTTGGACTCTGGCAGAGTCAAGTGTGCAATTTTCTCTCTCAAGCTCTGTAATTGTGGGTCACTCAAATCACCTTTCCACGAATGAGCAGTTCTTGGTGAGATGGAGAAAATAACACAATTTATAACCTGTCCAGTAATCACTGCTTTGCATATAGAGGAGGGATGGGCTCCATAAGCCGTTGGTTATGTTGCTGGGACTTAATGACTGTACACCAGTGCTGGACAGATGAAGGTCCTCTGCGTTTTGACATGGTTGTCAAAAACTTTCTCAAGTGTCACATTTAGAATAAATATATGTGTGCTTGTTGCAATGTGGGCACAGGAGGATGAAGATACACTCATTTGCTTTTTAGTATTTTCTCTCCTTCTCTCTCACACACACTCCCTCTCTCCTCATTCCATGATGTCGGCAGCGCTTCAGGCTTAAAACTCAATTTCTCAGCCATTGACTAGACAGCAATTGCAGCAAGCTAACTCAATTGTGAAGATAGTACAGCGAAGGCTCTTGAATAGATTGAAGGCCTCGACTTTAACGCAGCATCACTCACATCACAGTGCTGTTCCATTTCATCCAAAGCACTTAAAAATCCAGAAAGTTTTAGAAGCAAGCTTTAATCATTATAGTAAAAAATAAAGAAGTAGCACAAATACATTTAACCAGTTAACCGACTGCTGATCATCTGATGTGCACACAGAACTACACAATCATGGAGTTTTCTATTAAACCCACACACATTATTATTATTATTTGAAATGTTAATATTAACAAATTCCTTTAACAGGGAGACACAGAATGAATTTCTAAATATCTGGCTGTATAATTAAGCATTTCATTGCACACTACACAGACATGATGACATTTATAATGAATATGCAATGAAGATTTTAGCATGTGTAGGAACAATGTTGCCTTGAGGCAAATGTATTTCTGACTGTAAGCTTACAGTAAACCACTTTTCTTTTAAATGTATCATTTAATAAAACAGTCTTCCACAGTGCCAACCTAATTTAGATTGACCAAAAGGCAGTTACCCAAAGTATATTCTAATATTTTGCATATCAGGCATAACATTATGACCACCTGCCTAATATTGTGTTGGTCTCCTTTATGCTGCTAAAACTCCTCTGATCCAGTGGGACATGGACACAGGACCTCTAGGGATGTCCTGTGGCACCGGGATGGTGGCAGTGAATTCTGTGGGTCCTGTGGGTTGCAGGATGGGATCTACCTAGATCAGGCTTATCCTGGTACATCCCACAGATGCTCAATAAGGTTTGGATCTGGGGAGTGTGGAACCTGGATGAACACTTTAGCTCTGTCACGTTCCCCTGAGCCACTCCTGAGCAGTTTTTGTAGTGTGTCAGAGTGCATTATCCTTCACTTCACCTGTCAGTGGTCATAATGTTGTGGCTGATCAGTGTATATATAGTGTATGTGTGGATATATAGTCAAAAGTTTGGACACACCTTCTCATTTACCGTTTTTTCTTTATTTTCATGACTATTTACATTGTAGACTCTCACTACATTCAAAGTTTTTGCAATTTCCCTGACTGAATATGTTTTAACTTGACTGGGTAGATATGAGCAGCAAACAAAGGCAAATTAGTTACTACAAGGTTAAAGAGCCCATAATATTCTTATTTACAGGTCCACAGTTTTATTTTGGGTTTGCTACATTAGGTTCACATGCTTTCATTTTCAAAAAACACATTGTTTTTCTCACACTGTACACTGCTGCAGAACCTATTTTGCCTCCTGTTTCTTTTATGCCCCACAATCTGCTCTGGCTGGTCAGCTGGCCTGACAAAAATGAGGCAGCATTGGTTATATACTGCAACCCCAGATTTCTGGGCGCATCCCAGTACACATACAACTATACCATTTAGGATGCCAGAAAAAGATGTTGCATGTCCCAATATAAACTATGTCAAATGCAAAATACTAGGATGTCCACTACATCTGGTCATGTATTGTAGGACACAAACCAGCATGCGTTTTTGGGATATTCTCACACACAATCCTCTGCCAAGAGCGCATACAGATGACAGCTCATTTTCCCTTTACAGAGTATGCCAGATATATGAGCAAGATGGTCAGAGTGTAAGGTGCGATGTTTTGTTCAAGTACTGTGACCCAATTGTATGCACAGTGCATGTCATATGATGCTTTCTTTCATGCACAAAACAGATATATAACACACTAAACAAAAGAGAAAACCCTCAAAAGAATAATATAGGCTCTTTAACCCTCAGAGTCTACCTGATTTCTTCTCTGGGGACAACATGTGGTCTGTGTGCACACCTGTTCGGGGGGTACAGACATGAGAATATAAGACAAGTTGCCTTTTTTATGATTGCAGAAGTTCACAGGATACTCCAAGTACCCAAGCATTCTGATATAGGCCTACGAAACAGACCGAAGGGTATGCTAGAGAGATAGTCAGCTTGTTTTTCTTATTTTGCCTACAAAGATAAAGTGCTGACTTTTAGCCTTTAGATTGTTTGAGGGGGGTTGCTCAAAAGGAGGGAGTTAATAAGTATAACTATAGCTAAAACTAAGATTCAATACAAAGATAAAGTTTTTATTTTATTCATTTTTTACATAGTTATTTTCATGGCCTCTTCTTCTTTTTTTTATTTTAGACGTAATTGAGCTTCTTAGAGCTGAATGGATCCAGGTGACTTTAATTAGAAAACAGGAGTTATCAACCAATCAGAAGCGGTCATGTTTAGCGTCATCACAGCAGACTGAAAACTGCTGCATAGTATCACATACAACATATTACAAGATATTAGCTAAAAGTTAGCTCAGCATTAACACAAACATGGACTCTGTGTGTAGTTTCCCTCTTACATTTGCTGTGCTTAGATTACCTGTTAAGCTATGAGCTGCATTTCTGATTAGCTTGGTAGCATTAGCATAGGATTCATTGAACACTGGGGGATTTTGAGCATGAATTACTTATTTTTTGGGGGGGGGTATTCTGGTGATTTTTAATGCACTAGTTTGTGTCTTCTCTGCTCTAGAAGTGTCTTTTGTTTGTGTAAAGGAAAACACAACATTCAGGCACCAGGTGACAGTTCATACTTAATGGAATATAATGCAGTGGGGCTCCAAGGCATTCTGTATTGCTTTCAAATATTTATTCTCCTGTAGATCAACTTTTCTCATTTAATATTATCCCCGCTGAGTCAGCACACACAGAGGCTGGATTTACTCTTCTGCTCTCTTCTGCATCTTCTGTTTAGGGGCAGTAACCTCTTGTAGAACCTTTTCATCAAAACCAAAAGGAAAAAAAATATATTCATCTTAAATGAATCTTGCAACATTTCTGCACATTAACACATATCTGTGTTTTGGGATGATTTTCTGAGGGATAAATGCATGTGTTCAAAATACTGAGGCAGCCATATCTCCTGCGTCTCCTTGAATTATACCTTTACTCTCTGTATTTCATGACTAAGCTATGCTTTTCTATAATGAAATTAGCCTTAGAAAGTACTGTGTGCCTCTGCCGAGTTGCATGTTGTATTTATATTTACACTATAATCAGAAATATTGAGGCTGGTATGTGCTATTTTTCTATACCCCACTCATTTACAGTGAGTGTTCTTTAACTGATACATTTTTCACACTACGAAAATGGATGAGGAGCTAAGTCTCACATAGCTGGTGTACTGTGTGATTTTAATGTGAGCATAAACATGTTGCCAAAAAGCTACCATGTCAAAGAAGTGTCTGATATTTTAATTTTGTAAAATAGCCCCAGCTGTGCCCCATTTAATGTCATGTTTTTATGAAGGACTTTGTTACTCCATACCAGTTTTACAAGTCATTAGTAGTTAACAAATCTGAGTAGCGAAATGAAATTGCACCATAATTAGTTTTCTTATTTACACCTTTGAGATATCTTGATAGAAATAGCATAGTACAGCACCTGACAGCACAGTTCATTGTTCACTTGGTTAAAAATCAAATGTCAGTGACTTATATTCGTATTTATATAAATGATATTTACTTACAGAATATATATAATACAACTGTAGTTTTAAACATAACAGCAGTCACAAATTTTCAAAGAAGCAGTTTTTAAATTAGTCAGTATATACTCACAATCCTCCTGCACTATAATGACAAGATCCTGAAAAGTATTTCAGTGTAAGACAATCTGCACTTCATTTTGCTCCCAGGTGGTGAAAACACTTAAATTTCTTATGCTCTGACTGGTCTGCTATTTATGATATGTCCTGTTGCATTACTGTCATAAACATTCATAATACAAATTTGGAATGAATCATAGTTTTCACAGTTGAAGTCATCCCAAGATTTGTTTGTTTTTGTTCTTACATTAAAAAAACACCCAACCATTCATCAGTCGTCAGCTTGGGAGTGGAAAACAGCCTTAATGTTAGATTATTTCTGGTTCAAATAGAATTTGTAAGTTGGTGCCTGTGACAGTGAAAAATTGTAAGGTGCAGAAAATATAAGATGACAGGCCATAACTTAAACATTGCTTTTTGCTGTTGGAGCTTGTTACTCTCTCAAAGCGTGGGCTGAGGAGCACAAGCAACATATCAAACTTAATTACCTTTCAGGTTGCCTCATCAAGTCAGAGCTTCAATGAAGATAGATTGTTCCTATTCCTGCAGAACCTTTAAAGCCACAAACACCACATGGCTCTTTCTCTAATCTTAGCAGCCTTCTTGAATTATTTCCTCACTGCTATGATGGACCCTTAATAAGAAAATGTACTTTATTGAGTAGCATTTCATCTATGAGTCCCATTTCTCATCATAATATACAGATGAGACCTCTAAGTCTTAAGGTAAAGCAGCACCACAAGGTTGCAGTTTGGATTAGATCTGCGGTATAACAACGTGTTTACCATGTACTTCCATGGTAATCTTTCAGTTTTATGTCGTAAGTGCCAGTTGCTTTCCTATTTTATTGGGTATTACTTTTGTTTTATGGCACAATTTTCACATCCTGCCCTTGATGATAGTGGCCTCACTCTCTCTTAGCACCAGCAGAGCAGGCCTACTGATGAACACACAGCACGAAGGGGTGATTATGGAGTGCTAAACTAATGATTGTCGATGAGAAGCTGTTCTCACCACAGAGTGAATTCATTTCTCTGTCACTAGGAGTTAATGACTCCTTTTAAGGAGATGAAATCTGGTCACTAGGGAAAGCTATCCTGAAAGCCTGCAGGTAGCTTATTCCATTTGTCTAAAGTCCTATTTCTGTAACACCAGTGCATATAGGAACAGTGTTCTTAAGCCCCACTGAATACGATGCACACTTTGGTGAGCATGTCAGCACAAGTCTGTAATTCTGATATCAGATCCATCATCAATACCTATATGGAAGTTTATTGAACATGTCAGGTTAAAGTGGTAGACTGGAGGGACTATTAGGCACGTCACCTGTGAGTGATCATTGCAGAATCTCTGCTCACGAATCTGCTGCCCGAGATGTTTGCTGCCATGTCGAAAGGTTGTGCATGAAGCCAAACACAACTGAGGTGGGGTGATTTAGAGCAATCTTTATGAAGCACTCAGCAATGGAGCCAGTTCACTGCCCATACATCAAGAGGTCCTTAACCTCCTGTTTGAAGCTTTTCATTATTAATGTACCACTGAAGTTTGGACTCATGTTACGGTAGAAGCTCTGATCTGCCATGGCCGATATTACGCGTCTAAACGGCAATGCTGGAGCACATTTGCTGCATATAGTACTGGGTAAACATTTATGAATGATTTAGAAGTGCAGGGTGAATCGGTAAAGCACCGCTCTGCATCATGTAGCACCAGCTCAACAGTACTCTACACTGCGAACTCTGTATAAAACACTCTACTTTAGCAAGTTCTGAGAGCCGACTGTTGAGCTCTTGCTCCTCATCCTGTTGAAATCTTCCAGTAAAGAAGCCGAATGAAGTGTTGCGTTATCCTCAAACATTCCGGTCTTATTTTTACATCTCTGTATGATTATATCATCTGCTCAAAATATATTGTGATGCTGTGAAAATGTTCCGCTGTAACTGTGACTTTAGTGAAGCGAGGTGATGATGGCTTAGAGCTAGGTGATAATTATGGTGATGCACTCACTACACAGATCTCACTACTTCTACATTTAAATGAATGGCGACTGCACTTTCACTGTGTGCCAAATGTTCCAAAAAGGTTCTGCTCTTATTTTAACTGCTGGAAGACCCAGTAACTGGCTGACTGAGAAACAATGAACAATTTGGCCTCACAAGCTACTAATTTGACCTGAATATACTATAATGTTCACAAAATAAAACATGCTCCAGTAATATGAGTCCATGGTCACATTTTCCGCCTCACAAGTACATTAGCCAGTAAAACTCATTTGAAAAGCCAAACAATGTGGGCAGCACTTCTGAAATGTTTGATTGATCTAATCTCTAATAATTATGTTCAGACTCTGGAATGTTTTTACATTCTGGCTTCAATTTTAATGCTAGAGTGCTATTTGGGGCTAACGCATCAATCAGTTGGAACTCATCTGGGTCAAGTTCTGTAGCTGTAATTTTGCTGAAGTCAACCAGTTGAAAATACATACACATTTTCAGAAGAATTATTTCATGCTCAGTTTGTAAAATTTATATTTAATGGCCAAGTTCTGATTAATTAATATTGCTTTAAGATATTTATGAAGCATCTGGACTTAGATATGCGAAAGACATAATGATTTCTCTGCATTCTGTTAAATGCTAATGACAGAAGAAAGGAGTAGAATTTTGTATGACTCAATAGATTGAAGAAACTACTGGCAGCTTGTGTGTGTTAAAAAAAAGAGAATAAAAATGACTCTAGGCTGTATTCACTTTAATTTCCAATTTACATTCAAAATCCAATATGAACACAGACATCATTGAAGCCAACTGATAAAGATGGCTTTGCATTGTACTCTGAACAAAGAAGTTTTAATAGAAACTTGGAACACATAAAATTAAAAATGCAGATAAGTATTACTTGACACTGTTCTAATTATCTGTTCAAAAAATGTGCAATCTGATAATGTTTCATATTCATCAGTTATACTCAGTTCTCCAGTTGTTGTATATGTTTGTGATCTGCTGGTATCTTGTTTGCCTGACTAATCAATGACTGCTGCACCTTATACAGCTAATTTTCACCTATAATGACAGTGCCTGGCATGAATCCAATATATTATGAAATCAAGTTTATATGAAAGCACTCCATTTTGGTTGAATTCAGATGTCGCCATTCTGCGCTGATGTCATGATGTTTCAGGGTTGTCTTGCTGAAATAATTAAACTTCCGACAATTCTTCATTCGTTAGACAGGAGGACACTCCATCATCGTCACTTTGTCACGTTTGGTAGCTGTGGTCATGGAGACCACTGATGGGTTGTTTGTCAAATACTCAATGCTCTGATAAATGGCTGTGACCATGAGTGGTGCTGGACTTTCTTTCCTGAAGGATCCTGGCTAGCATTCTTATATAACTCCTGAAAGTCACATAGATGTAGCGCCACATTTGCAACATTTCATGGGTGATGAGCTGCGGTCTGAAATGGTTGGTTTGGCATAAAACATAACTTGCAAATGAAACAAGAATGACTTGAGTTCAAAAGTGGCATAGAGCCAGCATGTTCATACTCAGAAGTACCTGCTCTCAACAGCTGCAGTATAATTTCAGTTAAATACCCACTGCATTCCACATATCTGTATAAATACACAGTTAACCACTACTGCTTTAACAGTTTAGTAGAATTCCAGATTATTTTGGACATTCGCTGAATATGTAGGGTAAAACAAACTGATGCTTCACTGAAATTATTTGTGAATGGATCTCCAATTACAATGTACTTGAATAACTTACAGTAAATCTGAATTGTCTTAGTTATATTGGTGCATATATACTATAGGTCTCTCATTAAATGCACATACTACAGTAGTTACACAGGCATCTGCATAGTGCTTTCTTAGACATCTGGGGTTAGTATGGTGAGAAAATAAACTGTGGTGAGCTGTTATGCACAGTACTTTGCAGTCTGTGCAGCTCTAGCTCTCTGTCACTCACTATCGGCTTCCTTTCAATAAGCAGGATTTAAACAAAAAAATAGAACTGCCCAGATTTGAGAGGGAGAGTGGAAAATGTATTTTATTCAGTATGACATGCTGAAAAGACCCCTCTGGTGAAAATCAAGTTTTGCCTTGTTAATGTGTTCACATGGTGTGGTTTTTTTATATTCTACAAGATGCATCATTAGCAAAATAAGTAGTCGTTATCATCGCTGAGCATTTCCACCTTCAAACTGCAGAGTTTTATATGTATCGAACCTACAGAATCAATCCTGTAAACCTGCAGGGTGGGGCCTGACACATCAATATTCTTATTTAGAAGTGCTTTCTAGTTTGAACGTGCATGACTTAATATCAGTTAGCCACTTTATAATCTTTGGTGCTTCAAACTCCCCATCAGTCAGTTGGAATTTTTTTAAAAAAGCCTCTTGGATGAGAGTTAAAATGTCTTCTAGACCCTAAAAGAGAAGCCCACCTAATTTCTACGATGTTCCTAACCCTTACCATGACCTGGATGACTGAGAATCTACACAGACATATGGTCACTTTGTAGTAAGAATAGTTTTACAGTGTTGTAGGTGAGCTGGTGTGTTTGAGCTGCAGCAAGTAGCATAGTGTTGGGTGGTGAGAGAGGCAGGCACATATTAGATCTGTGCGTTTTCATGACGAAAAAAAACTTCTCAATGTGTAACTTGGATACATGAAGATAAGATTTAATCAATGACCAGAGAGGGACTTTAAAGTGGATCTCTAATCTAAACATAAAACACTTTATAAACACGCCTTCAGAATGTTTGAACTTGGAATATCAAACCGCTTGTGACCAATTAGCAATCACACAATGCTTATGCGAAGCCTGACAAAAGAAAATTTAATTAGGTCATTATGGCAGAAATCATAAAGGAAATCTCATGATACCCTCTTATCTTTAAAAAGTTTACATACAATCAATGTCCCAAACCTGATGTTACAAAGGGGCAGTAATTGTGGTATATGAGTGTGATATTTTGATAAAAGTGTATCAATACAAGTATATTTCACCACTGTGTTTGTTTTTATTGCCGCCTCCAGAAATACTGCCGCTGCTTTGCCACTTATGAGATGGGCCTTTCCACATTTTGGCTCACAGCTCGCTCTCATATTTCCTTTTTATCACAGCCACAGCTTATGACCTCAGCTCTGATTTGAGCTTCAGGGAGTCTTTAAAGAAACCTCAGTAAGCATTATTCTGTGTCAGACTGCCTGTGTCCATCTGGAGTATTATTGTAAAGATGATATTTTCATGCTGAAAGATAGCTTACAGTAGTTCTCCAAACTGTGGAAATGCAATTAACACTGATCTCTTAATTACAAGGATTTCTGTCTTCACCAAAGCATGGCAGTACTGATAGGGGAAGTAATAATTTTAAAACAAACATTTAGAATTTGTACTACTTTATTGGAAGATTTTTTATCATTGCTTTGTGGAAATTAATTATGACAGTTTAAGTCTTGACTACAAAAACAAGTTAAGTATGCACAGGTATACTATGGTTTAGACATTCACATAGTGTTTCCTTGTGTTTACTTCATGTACTGCATGCGCTCAGCTGTGTCACATGTTAGATATTGCTACTCTTTTTTTTCTATCTTTATTTCCTTCATGTAGAAAAGGGGTTTCTTTTGCAAGCTTCCAAGAATAATCAGGTGGAGATTGGACTTGTTATTTTCCAAGAGGCTAGTGCTAGTTGTTAAAGATTAAATTCAGTTAACTGTGGTGGATCAGCCATACTTGTAACTGCAGTTTAAAACGTCACTTCTCTTGAATTAGATACTGCAGATAGAGTGCATACCTGCTGCCTTTTCCCAGCAGTAAACTGAATTGGGGTACATTTAGACTTAGGATGTTAATGCTTAATTTATTACTTTCCAGTTATCAGTTGAAAATATATTAACCAATACTGAATACAAAGAATTTCTTGCATTACTGTTCAAAAATATATACAGTAGGCTGCACTATTAGGTGGCGCCTCTTCTCAGTGGTCAGCATTACACTTGTAACTCCACCTCGTTACTCAATAAGTGATGCACAAACAGCAAACCTAGACAGCTTCGACTTCTTCCTAGAACAGCAGAGGGATGTACCGGTTCAATTTTGTAAACTGTAGCAGTTGTTTTGATGAACACTGCAGCATTAAGCAGTGAAAATTCCTCTGCCTGGTCAATTTCACTCGCTATCTGAGACAAAGTACCAGACAGTAGATTGTTGGTTAATTTCTGTTCATGTGGAAACCTACCAGTTAAGGAAAATGTTGAAGATGTGCAGTCCTCGTTTATTTGAATAGAGCCTGTTAGTGCAGTAGAGATGCCAGCACTTGGTCCACTGTCATCTGGCAAGGTTCTGCATCGGTCGATCAAATATATATATAAGCCGATGAATTTGTAAATAAAATGACATTTTTCTGCAATTGTTGTAGCAAAGGATAAACTAGGTGTTGTGATCACCTCCGCCCATGAATATTACAAACCATTGTGCTGTGTTTGACAAACCATTGGTCTATTGTTCAAAAACATTAGCTGAACTTTTGTATATTAAGGACCATGCACCTATCAGTGTAGTTCTCTGTGCTGTGTTAGACAGGACGGCTTTGGGTCTGAATCCTCACGTAATCGTCTGAAATTCACTAACACATGCCCACTGTGAAGATCACTTCATGTTTGCTATATCTTTTTGTCTGCAGTTACATAGTTAGTTGGATAAAGAAGACAATGTAAGAAAGGATTTCATGTGATTTTGGAGATGTCTACATGGCTGTGCCTTCACTAATTACAGCCATTAAAAAATAGTACAGACTTTGTGTGTGCACATGCAGAGTGGCCTGCTGATCTGGACCTAGCAGATGAGTCCTTCAAAGCGAGGATAAAAGGGATCTAAAGCTTTGTACTTGTGGGCTCACTTTATCTTGCAATCATGTCTTCTCTCTTTTGCCTTGTTTTGCATTGTGCACCGTACCAGTCACAAGTTTAGACATTTCTACTGTTTTCTACTTCTCTGCCTTCTACACTGTTGAATAATACTGTATACTGTGAAATAACTTATGTGGTT
This sequence comes from Amphiprion ocellaris, assembly GCF_022539595.1. Taxonomy (NCBI): domain Eukaryota; kingdom Metazoa; phylum Chordata; class Actinopteri; family Pomacentridae; genus Amphiprion; species Amphiprion ocellaris. The sequence continues at coordinate 22,099,987 of NC_072766.1, read as the reverse complement.
ATGGTAAACCATAAAAAGTATATTTTTGACTCTTCAGGGTCACAATTGTTTGAATTTGTTGCCTGAGCCTGGAAAGGTTTTCTCCACAGATGAACCTTATTAAAAGTTAAATGGTGGAATTGTTCACCTTCTTAAAGTGTTTGAAACTGTCAGTTGTGTTGTGCTGAAGTAGTCATGGCATACAACAAATAGCCCTATTTAACTACTGTAGTAAACTATACTATAAGAAGGATCACCCGATTAAGTAAATAGAAACAACAGTCATCATTGCATTGAGATGTGAAGGTCAGTCAATCCAGAAAATTTCACGAACTTTTTTCAAGTGCAGTTAGGAAAAGGAAAATAAGATCTGGAGTTTCTTCTGCTGTACAGAATAAGTTTGTAAAAGTTATCAGCCTCAGAAATAAACAATTAATGTTACCTGAGATTAGAGCTGACAGCTGACAGCGCTTCCTAGATCAAGTAGCTGACACAACTCAGCATCAAGTGTTGGGAGGAGACTCTGTGAATCAGGCTTCATGACTGAGCCGCTGCTGAAGGTGACCAAGAAAAATAAAACTACTTGGGCCAAGAAACACCCGAGATTTTCAACAGGACAGTGACTCAAAACACATCTCAAGGCTCTCAAGGATTATTTAGGTAGAGTGATGGAGTGCTGCATTGGATGACCTGGCCTCCACAATGAACGCAACTGAGATGGTTAGGGGTGAGCTAGAGCACAAAGTGAAGGAAAAGCAGAAAACAAGCGCTCAGCATATGTGGGAATTACTCCAAGACTGTTGGAAAATCTCTGGTCAAGCTAGTTGAGAAAATTAACAGTTTTCAAAGCAGTTTTCAAAGCAAAAGGTGCCTACTTTGAAGTGTCTGAAATTCAAATTTGCTTGGTTTACACTGCGGTAACTTGACAAATAAAAAAAGCAGTTTCATAGTTTTGATGCCATTAGTATCGTACATTAACACTTTTGACTTGCATTGTAAATGTTTAAACTTTGATAATAAACTGCAGTGTTTCCTCTAGGATTTTTTTTTCAGCCGTGGCAACGTAAACAAATGACACTTGACTGCAGATTTTCCTTGTACAACCTATTTATTGAATGGCCAGTTGAAAATGGCTTTTTAAAGGCTGAATGTTAAACTTAAAATAAAATATTTGAACAAGCTCATCTGAAATTGCTGTCAGCAATTACATCATGGTGTGTAGATATTAGCTTAATGCTATCAGTTAGTTTACTCACATTAGCGTCACTGAGTTGGCACCGGGCCCAATTAACTGAAGCTACCGGTATGTTACGTAATGTTAGCTGGCCATCAATATTTTGCGAATGTCTGCTTAACTTGTATAATATATTATGAGTTATCTTTAGCAAATAACTTTTCTCCGGTAAGTCGCTGACCTATTTTCCAAGACGACACTCCTCTGACTCGCTGACCTGGTGCCTGGGTGCTTGACTTGACGTCACTTTCAAGGCCGCACTCTCGCAAGTAATTAACGTCATATTAACCCGACATATCAAAGAGTAGATGCTGAACAAGAAAGTTATCTGTAGTTTACCTTAGTACTCGTGAGTACCTAACACTGTGCAAGACTGCTGTGAAGGTGGAGACATGCGGCGGTGGAGTATTTGCGACAATTGAAAAAAAATAAAATAAAAAAGAAATTTGAAGGAGCAGCCGCTGGAATTCTGCTTGAATGAATGTAGAAGAAACCCTGAACTGTATTTTAAAAGGAGGATCATACGGTCAGGTTGGGCAATCATTAGTCATTTCTTTATATATTAACAAAGAGTATACTCTTGCATCGAAACACTAGTAGTTGTTTTGTGATTCAGTCTGCATCCTTATAGAAAGAAATTAGAGGTTTTGGGTTTTGACCAAGCTAAAAAATCAGGCATCTTAATATTTTAATATTGAACTTTATTTTATAAGCCATTATGTGTATAAAGGCGTCCAGTGTTATAATGGTCCCTGAGTTTACGGTTGAACCTCCCTCTATTGGTAAATGTTTGATAATCTGATCAAATGCTTACTATAGGAACTCTTTGTGCTCCTAATCCATAATTCATACATTCCATGCTATACTGTGTGCTGAGAGATGTGTCCACACTCATTAGAGTGAAAAGCAACTCTCCTCTCAAATCATAAAGAGGCAACTGATACTCTGATCCCAAAACAGAGGACCAAGATATGATACATTATTTAAGAGTATCGATCCCTTTTATCAAGTCGATGAGATGGCAGGATAAAAAAAAAAAAAAAAAATAGAAGCTTGTATGAAAGTCACGCTTGGCTCACGGCCCTTTCTGTTTGAAGTGTTTCAGCCTTTAGAGAGAACATAAGCAGATCAAAGAGTAACTGGAGCTGCTAAGATAGAGGGGAAGGTATGTGTGGATGAATGGAGGAATTCGTCCAAAAGGGAATAGCCTTGGTCCATATTACAATGCTCAGGGGGAGATTTGTGTGCAGACATGATTACTTTTTGGCACTTTAATGGACTGTTTTGATGTCACCAAACTATGAAATTTGAAACGGCAAATTAGTTCATGTCACTGGCCAGTTTTTGTGTGTGTTTACAGCAGCTTGTAGTGCTCATTGGGTGAAAGGTGCTCACCATCCCCATGACCCAAAGTAGAAACGTATCTGCAAAAATTTTTATTTAAGGAATAGGAAAACAATTTAAAAGGAGAACCCCTCACAAATAAAGTAAACTTAAGGCAAGTGGTTTTTGCTGGCATGTAGGTAAAACTACCTGAGCTGCTGCAGTGTCACATGTAAGAATCTTTGCTGGTGGGAAGTTAATGTGAAGACTATGGTGGAACCACATCAAGCTGTTTTAAAATAAAAATACTTAAAAATTACTTTTAGAAAACAGTCTTCTTCTTAAACACAAATAAGTTGTCTTTGCGTAATCAAGGGCAGTGATTGCCAATCATTCGCAAGTCATAGTTATAGTCTGGTTTTTGCTAAATGATATACAAAAAGTGAAAGACTTATTCAGTAGAGACAGGGCCTTTCTTTGTGGAGTTTGTTCTCTGGTTTTCCTGTGGAAGCTTTGGTTTCTCCTGCCATCAAAAACAAGCTAAGTTCATTCAATGAAAGTACCCTGAACTAAAGCACTGGCTTAGAAGCTGGAGTTGGTCCCCAGGTGCTGCACAGTGGCTGCTCTTTAATACTTAGCATGGGTTAAATGCATAGAATGAATTTCCCTAAGGGGATCAATAAAGGCTCGCTTAATGTAAAATTTAAAAAGTTTGTTGTTTTTAGACTCCTGCTGTATGCCATTGAGAATGCTATCTTATACTTGCGCATAATGTCACATTACCAAGTGTTTGTAGATGCTGCTCTGCTTTGTATTGTAGCAGAGCAGCTTCATTGGTTGTATGCATCTGTTTACCAGAAACCTGTGATGCCGTCTTAGACATGAACAATAAACATATCAATGTTAATAAAGGTACAGACAGAAATCTGTTCATTGCATGGGTCTAGACTTTTAACCATTTTGCCTTTTTAATGTGTTTATTTAACTATATTCATTGGAACAGAGAGGCTGCATATGAGATTCAGTTACACACAAATTCTCACATAGTTTTCTTCTTCTAATGTAATCAAGCACCCATTTTCATAAGAGACAGTAATAATTTATTTCTGCTTCTAATAGCCTATACATCACTGGCAGGGTGTATATTTCATTTTCCTGAAGCATGAAGGCGAATAGAAATTTTAATGATTTGCCCTTGCTAGCATAATTTTAATTATGGATTTTCCTCTACATGATCGATTTGGAGAAAGCCATAGTAATACAAGTTGTACATTCTACTGTATTAAATATTTGATATCCATTAAATTTTTATGATTAATGTTCTGGTAAAGAATCAGTTTCTCTAAGCCCCTTGGTTTTATTGCAGACTAAATTAGGGGTTTTACTTCCTAGCAAGAGATATAGCCATATATTGCACCAAAGCTTTGCCTGTCATGAGAAATGGAGCAATTTGGTATTGATTATAAGGGAATTTTAAACTCTGAGAAACAGTCCTCAAAAGGGAGATTTTAAAGATGTTCTATGTTTCATATCCCATGGAATTAGATTTCACAGTGCACTGTGTCATTGTTTGGTTCTTCATTTTATGCAACTGTTTCATTTTTCAGTATATTGATGCTTATTTTAAATTCAAGTATCACAGACATTGTGTGTTCAGTTCACACATTCTTACAAGACATTATCTCTCCGGTCATCACTCTCTACAGCTTTGTGCAACATGTACATCATACACATGCTGCAAGTTGCATTTTATCCTGCAGTCACAAATGTGTGCTCAGTACAGTCCTTTAGAAAGACCTAATGACTAAAAATTGAACTGTAATTTGGAAGTTTGTCATGGAAATAATAACGTCAATCATGATGATGATGCTATGGCAAAGACTAAGACCTTACGCCTTTGAACACCATTACTCAATAGCACATATCCTGACTACAGCATAGCTTTGTGTACTCTATGAACATCAGTGTCTTTTTTTTTTACCCCATTTAGTTGACATAGTGGTGATAATGTGCTAAATGTGATTTGAGATCTGTCTTTTATGATCTTAAGCCTGCCATACTGTTTGTATTCCACAAATAAACTAAAAAACATCATCAGCTATGCCAACTAGCTGAAACTTTATAGGTGAAAACTTGTTATACATATCTAAATTTGCTAAGCTATCTCTAACAAATGATGTTACAAGAATTAACTTTTTGTTCGAGTTATACCTGGTGAGTCAATGTCATTGGCTTAAGCTTGAGCTGAGGGAAATTAAACTCTGACAGACTGCAATGCACATTTGCAGATCACCCCACCCATGCAGGGCAGCAAAAGTCACATGATCAAAGACTACCAATTTAGAGGCATACCTGATGTGGAAAGGAAGAATTAAAGGCTATTGACTAAAGAAAACAGAGCTCATTCTGCAGCTCAGAGTTTGGCTCATTGTATCCATGGCAACATATTTGCTGTCTCTTGTAAAACTTTTGTATCTGTTCACAGCAGATTTTTATGGTGCAGTTTTCCAAAATACTAATTACAAAATCTTTTCTTTTAACTATGAAATTGGACATGATAACTATGAAAAGGAACTTATTTTTTTTTAAATACAATACTCAACCATGACAATAATATCCCTCTGTGGTGCTGGAAAATGACAAGACTGTTTTAGTCTGTGTCTGTGTCCCAGTGACTTGAATTAGCATTCAGATTACTGTAGGGACTGTTAAATCACATATTTATTCAATGTTTGGTGCAGTTTGGTAATAGGTCAGGTAAAATCTAGAAAATATATGTGCAATTATTGGCTTTTATTTAGATGGTAACTGCAAATGATAGCATCTTTGCAACAATTTTGCCTACATTTTGACTTTCTGTAGCTTCATTCCATGTGGGGAATCTGTTGCTGTTACAAAGTCTAAATCCCTTAGACTCAGAATTCCACAGTTTTGGGTGACGTGGTTGGTTTTTCCAACTTCATTGCTTGTATTTATGGTCTGAGTGATAACATGTAAATGGAGCATTAAGTGTTTGTCCATTGAGATCAAATGATACCCGAAACGACACTGTTAGAAATTTACAACTACTGTACAAAGCTAAACATTACCATTATAGACATCTAAGTACAACAGTTTAAAGAAAAACATGTATATGGTAATATAATGATTATACTATAGGCCTAACTATTACTACTACTCTTCAGTAATCATACATTTTCTTTAACAGTTTGTCATCACCCAAGTAATTTTTTTCTGTCCAATACCTTGTTTGTACGACTCACAAAGCCTTTCCATCATCAGTGCAGGATGGTCCCCTAGGGTCTATGTTACCCTGTTTTCATACTATTCTCTCTACAATGTATGTATGGCAAATGTTTAAGCATCACCATAGAGATAATGATGTAATTAAACAAGCTTGAGTTACCCCAGCTTCAAGTCATATTTCATCTACTGAGCAGACACAGTGCCACATATAGACCAATCTTTAACCAAGTATCCTGATTGTGTATCTGATCGGAGAGGACCACAGCGCTGTGCTATCTCTGAACACGGAGGTGTTGGAGGGCAACGCTGTGCCTGAGGAGATATGGGAAGAGGCATCAACAGGAGAATAATGAGCCACCAAGCCTTAACACCGCAGTTTTGTAAATCCTAATGATTCTGGCTCCAATTTAAAGGAGAAAGGCCCACTTGAAGCCACCTTTCATTTCCTACTATAGAATAGTGTGAATCTCATCTCCTAAAAGAATCACAGGTATCACACTCTCCACTGATCTCCTTACACACCTTCTCTACCAATCAATCACATGCTATAGCACCTATATTATATTCAATGGAGGGGGTATTATTGCCTACAGGTTCAGGCCTGGTTATTACTTGTTATTTTTTTTTTTTTTTTTTAAAAAGGAAAAAAAGTTAATAACCTATTATGCTGATAAAATCAAATTTACGACATTTGTTTGATGTGTAGACTTCAATGTCATACTGCACGATTTGTGTGTTCAGTCAAGCACAGTTCAGTTTCTTGACAGCTGAGAAAGTCAGAAGATTCTACACAGCTCTATTCATCAACCACTGTCACATATGGGTAATGTAATAAAAGCATCGTTCTTAAATTCACCTTTGAAGTCTTCACATCTTTGTGCTCAGTAGCTGTCTCACTTATGTAACTGTTCTGCTGGGAGTGGTTTTGGCACGATGGTCTCATTTTGGGATTGCTGCAATACATTTGATGTGGAGGTATAATTCTCAATGTCACTGAGTTCTCGGTGTTCTGACGAACACAGGCAGCAGAGCAAAAATGCGCTTTTCTCTCCTCTGATGCCTTCCTTCCTTGTTGATCTTGGATCTTGCTGCAGACAGGCCACAGTAAAAGCTTTAGTCTTCTCAATCACAGCTCTCAATCTGAGTAAAATGACCAGAACGCTTTGTGTAAAAGCCAACGTACATCACACAACAGTGGCCCTTTTTGTATCTGCAAATCAGAGGAAAAAGGTGATGCACTGAAGGTCGTCTCTGCCACAATACCCACAACAGCAAAGAAGCAAGAATTGTTTCTTGAGGGGAGTGATTGTCACTTCATCTTTAGCCCTTGGCGTCTCTGACAAAATATTTATCTCACCGCTGCACTGGCAGTATTGTAGGCCGGGGTGTAGACATAAATTGCATTTTTATGTTGTTCTATTGAAAGGGGTGGGTAGGGACTAAAATGCTATTTCAGAAAATCTTACTCGGCTACATTTACTGCTTACTTGGGATTTCTCTCCAGTTCCCCCTCTTAATATTACTCCCACATGACACCCTCCATGCAAGATTCTCCTGCAAGTTCATTATCATCAATAAGTCAAGTATATTCTATCTTTCATCGTCATATCATGCATTCCAACCACAGCACCTTTTTTTGCAATGTAAACCAATTTATTTCTCCCCTCTATTGCAGATAATATTAAACAATGCCCTAAGAGTAGAGGCTGTCTGAATGGGAATGATTTATTACAAAGAGAGAAGTCTGTGCGTCGGTTTGCAGAGCTCTGCAGTGTAAAATAACCTCATTTATATTCTATATTGCTCAGGCTGCCTCACTTAATATTCCTGTCAGCACTCTTATGCCATGCCTTCTGTTGGCTTCGCCTGCAATAAAGCCTCTACCTTTGAAAAGTGTACAAACATTCAACCACATTTCATCAGATTAGTGGAATGCAGAAGCAACGCTTTTAATACAAAACAACAGGGTCAAGTGAGCCACAGTGCTCATTGTGTGATGACAGATTTGCATCATTGTGGTGAAGGTGTCGGGATCATTAAAAAACAGATGCGTGACAGAATGTCACCTGCCATTGTGCAGCCTGTATGTATCTTTCACAGAGGCTCCTGGAGTACACAACCAACAAACATTTAATCATAAGTAAATAATGTTCTTGAAGCTGAAACTTAGTACTTCCTCAATAAAGAGAAGACATAAAACTGTTCAATTACTAGATTATTTATACACTATATTGTAAAAATGTGCTGGGAAAAAAGCTAAAATGATTGATTATTCTATCAGCTGATGAACTGAAAATTAATCCCCAGCAATATCTGATAATGGAGTAAAAAGTATTTAAGACAAAGTCATCTGGGATTGGCTCCAGCCCCCTGTGACCCTGATAAGTAGCTCATGGATTCATGGCTTGACTGACTACTTGCAGTACAGTGGCAGCTTTTACTAGGACTTGTGGCTAAATTACTCACCCAGCTGTTAGTAATCCATTTTTGGGTAGATTTCATGAAGAAAATACCATGGTTGTTATGTGACAAACTTAAGTGCACATAATTCCCCTTAGTCCAATGTATATAATGACCATAGGTTCTGTATGGAAAATAGTTAAAGAATGCAGTGCTACCAGTTAGACTTTTGTTCATGTCTGTTCAACTTTCTCATCATTTTTCGTGTCTTATTCTGTTATGTTTGCTTAATTTCTTCAAGTTGTCAAGATTACACCTTTTGTTGATTCATGTAGTTTGATGAAATTTGAGATCGTATTTCCAGCACAGCTCTGCTTAACGTTAACCACAGCTAAAGTCTGGTTAGCTAAAAGAAGTAAAAGGCCTGCTGTGCGGGTGTGTAGGGCCTTTTACTATTGCCGATCTAACACGGCATTGGCTTGTAATCTGTGTGAACATTTCTACCCTGATAACTCAGATCAGAAGGTGCAAATCCAAGCAGAAAGTAGCAATATCCCAATGTGATCAACACAGCAGACCACATCTGGATCTGAGCCAGATGTAAACGTAGTCAGTTCACTGAACTCAGATTCTTCAAACTGTAACTACAGGACTGAATAGTACTGTAGGTCTTCCTTTGCAAACGGTGATCAAAAATGGCCGATGTTTATTCATAAAATTGCTATCTTTGGCTTAGAATGTGTCATGTTTGTTGACAATATTTATTAGTAGTCTGAATACATATAGTATAGTCAGACATCCAAATACAGATGACATTTTAATTTCTGCTGTAAATGGGATCCCAATTTAGGCATTTACCACCAGTGCAGAAGTTTAACTACTGTACCATCTTTGTCAAAAGTGGCCTGAAACTGCAAATGATGCCACACCCACCATGACACATTGTGTTGGATTACCTAATAGTTGTGGTTCTTTGAACAAATCATTTCTTTTTATTCTATTCCATTGTATTCACTGCTAACAAGCAATTAAGACAGATAATCTTAAATACAAACTTCTGGTTTCATGAAGTTGGCTGGGCAGCTTTACCGTGTTAACTGTGAAATGCTTCCTAAAATACTTCAAATTGCACTCCATCGTATGTCATCATCCAGTAGATAAAGCTTGATTAGAACCACCGTTAGATCATTGGCCTTAATGGTATTCGTAAAATGTTGAACAAAACTGCATTATTAGGCATGTAAACTAAAAAATTGCACTCAAAGATTTCATGTAGTAAATCTAGCTTAAAGAAACTAGTTATAATGTCAAACAACATTAAATATTTTCTGAAAGGGGCTAAAGAAGGACCCCATGTTGACCTGCTGTGCAGGTGATGTTTCCTAAGTTCTGAGAGGCAGCTGTGCCACCAGCAGCACAATGCCACACCTTTGGGCAGCACAAGAGACTCTTATTCATCTACGCACTTTACACAAGCCACTCAAGACAGCAAAAAGAAGCATGCAGCCATTAAAAACTGGTCGATTCTCAGTTCCTGCCCTCTTCAGAATGTGTTCAAGAAGGCCAAACCAAGCGCATGATTTTTGTTCAGGTCTTTTGGTAGAGATCTCTTATGGAAGGAAACAAAGGTGCAGTACAGTAACCGGTTTGCTCCTTTTCTCCTCCGTTTTCCCACAACGCTCTGCTGAGTGGTCTCACAGTTAGCATCATAATAAAGCCTTTTTAATTGACATAAATAAGGATATGAGGAGAAAACCAAGTGCCCAAGGGAAAGGTTTTGTGTTTGCCTGGACCTGATGCAGTGAATGTGTTCTGTTAATCAGATGTGAACACATGGCTGATGAGTAGGGGCCCTCTGCTAATTGGCAGTGTTTGTCTGCTGGTGGTTATGTTCCTTCAAGGACCCAGCAGCGTCCCATTGGTATTCAGGGTTCTGCTTTGTGCTCCCAGAAGTGACGCCACACCATTAGGGAGAGGGACCCAGGACCCTTCCATTTACTTAACAAGAGGAACTTTCTCTCAACAGTAGGCAGGATTCAACCACTTCACCACGTGTCTAGCATCCCTGGAGCACACCTTTTGCAGAACAGATAACCCTGGAAGTATTTCCAACTGAGCGCTACTAACAGATATAATTGGTTCAGCTGTAACAAACACTGGCATCATTTCGTAAAACTGCAACAAAGGTTTTCATGATTATAAATCAAAAAATCTTAATCTGCTTTTTATCTATAATTGGAAATGCTGGGTCCTGTAGACGCAGCAGCCCTTTAAATGATGTGGATTCCTAATTAAAGTGTTGTAGAAAAGTAGACAAATCATCATATTTGGTTAATTATTGACATTATTTACTTTATCTTATTCGTGTCATTTCAGTGAGATGATAATGTCCTTCAGGAAAACTTAATCTTTACATGGCTCAAAAGTCTCTCTGATTTGGTGTTACATTAGTGTGTTCATGGCCAAAGCTGTGGGGAGCAGCACAACAATACAAAAGGAAGGTATCTATGGATAGAAATTGAGAATTTCTTGATTTCAGTTCAAGAAATTTCTATATGGAGTAACTAAACATCATTCAAACTCTGACTCCTTGTTTCTGGGAACCCGGCCTTTTCTTTAAAGATTTGAGAAATGTTTCTGGAATGTTTCTAATCTTTATCAGATAATTATAGAAACTCTGCCTTTAAAATGGCAATCTAACCCACACAAATGGTAGAAAAATGAAGGCAAAAATGAATTAAAAGAAACGTAGCAAATGCAGATGCTTCCATACAGGGCTTGAGGTTTTCCTGAACTGTTTGAGAATGATACTGATGTGAATCATATGTGATGGTCTTCACAGCTGCCAACTCTTCACCACTGCCCTGTTTTCCTGAACAATAGAGTTTCATCCCTTTGGTAGCATTCCATAGACTTGTTAAATGTTTGCAAAGGAGCAATGAAGCTCAGATGTTGTTCCTCACAGCACAACAAAACGAAGATGTAAAGATTACAAGTATAGATTGGGAGACAATTACAGGCTACAAATTTCATTAAAAAGCATCACTGTAACATCAGTATACACAATGAACAACTAAACATGTGCCCATATCATTACAAATTGACTTGTGTACTGACTCCGTCTCTTCAGTGATACATTATTAAACCCTGAGCTGTAGTGTTTGTGTCTCACTGCTATTAATTAGTCAGCTCTGGCTCCTTTGCTTTGAAAGCTTTGAAAGCAATTTCCTGTTCATGTTCACAAATTAAGATTGGACTGCCCAAGAAAACACTAATTGCATATGAGAAATCTACTTTGCAGCCAGTTACTCTTAAATCATTCTGTATTGTCAGAGGCATCTGTTAATTAACTGTTGTAATAATAATTTCAGATGCCATAATGTAAATCACATAGAGAGGCTTGATGTGTTAGAGATACATCAGCTTCCACTTCATCTGTTAGGATAGTGTTGCTAATTGTGCTTATCACATTATTAAAACATGTCGAGTCACTGCAAAATATCACATACTGTGCATATATGGACCGTATATAGAGGTATAAACCAGCCCAGTTGATATTCGACATTTAAATTCAGGGAAGGACAACATTTTCTAACCTTTGACTTCCATTAGCTAAAATCCTGTTCCTCCAGAGATCACACATGCCCCAAGAGATTTATTTTAACTTCACTGCTGGTTTTCTCCTGAAGCCTTATTCATTTTTGACCTTAAGAATGCCATTAATATGTATATGTTGAAATTGAAGTTTAGTTTTAAACCTGTTTCTATAAAGGTCAAACCGTAATGAAAATTATGAGGTAAGTAGAGGTTTGTGATAAAAAAGATGGAAAACATGCCCTCTTTCTGATGAAATGTACTGAGTAAACGCTAAGAGTTATTAGCTTTTTTTTGGATTTTCCTTGTTCCATTGCCATTAGTCAGGTCATACTTAAGACTTTAAAATATATTGTAGCTGCGGAACTTACATGTCCGTGTTGAGCCTGTTCAACTTTGAATACCACAGTTTTAGCACTTATTAATATTGGATGGTTTCCAGCATTGTGAGGTTCAATATGTTCACTAGAAAACCTGCATTCTGTTCACAGAACAACTCCAAACATTACTTTTGCCTGTATCTTTCACTGTAAAGATGATTTGTTGCCATTAAAGCAGAAACATAATTCCTATTACATTCCAGACGGAACGACTGGCTACTTTCATCGTGATTCATGTACTTACATTTACATTTTAGGCATGTAGCTGACACAGAAAGGGGGGAAAAAATGGCTAGTTCTTTGTGATAAAGTATTTTCATCCCGGAGGTCATATAGCAACACAGCACACGCTCTGCTCAGTTTTTCACCTCCGCACCACTGGCTCATCATTCTGTCATGTAGTATGGGAGCTGTCAGCAGTGACACCCTCTACTAGTTGGGTGTCAAGGATGGATGGTACAGCCTCTTCATTTAACCTAGAGTTTTACTCTCCTGCCATGTTAGGGTAATGGAAGGAAGCTGGCTGTAGTGTGGTGGAGGCATATTTGATCTGTCCAACACATGTTGCTGAGACTGGCTGAAAATGGGATTAGTTGCAGACTTACGGGAAAGTGTTGAGTAATCTTTCATGAAAATTGACGGCATTTGTTTGTTTGTGCAGCTCTTTTTCTGTCCTGAGAGTCGGGGGAAAAAAATTTCTCGTCCTCCCCACATCTAATATATATTTTTTATCTTTCCTAAGGGAACTGGACTCAGAGAGCTTTTTCATAACAGACATTTTGACTTGTCATACGTGACAGGAAATATCGGAGCTGGTAACATTAATGATGGTAATATAATGTCGCAATGAGTGATGTTATTAGTTATACCTGTGCCAACGCAGCAAGGAGTGTGACGTTCCTATTAAAGGTTGGCTTGATACGGATGATATGAAGCATCTATTAGCAGGAGGATCACTTGGACTAACTTACATGGTTATTATTGGCACGTGAATCATGTGAACTTGGTGTGGTTAAGGAATGAGAAGAGGTGCAGCAACTACAGACTGACACTTTAATGAATATACAAGGGTAATGAATTTGATGAGTACATGTGGAGGTGTTATTTAAATGAGACTGGTTTTTGACAGCGCTGGTGTAGAGATTTAACGGTTTCTGAGAAGTAATCTGTTACATAAAGTAATATATCAGCAGAGGGACAAAAATCTGCTGAGTTTTAATACATTTCTCAATGGGAGAAAGGAGCTGCATCTATGGCATAATTTAACATTTTGAAAAGGACTCTGGGACTTCTGTAATTGCTTCAATGTTTGCAAAGTGTGTTTTGATTAAAGTTTTCCAATGCTTTAATTGAATGGACACAATTTCAGAGGCTACTGCCACTCAGCCTTCAAGCTGTTTAACTATTAAATTTTTTAGAAGCTAAAACCTGGATTTTATGTATAGTTTTTAGGTTGTCATACTAATAATGAAAGCTGAGATCCAGAGAGGCAGCAACACCATTAGGCATAACTTAACAACAGGCTGTTAGAAAGCATTTCCCCGCTCGAAATCATAAACAGTCTCATTAAGCTAAAGCAAACACAGTAGTTTGACTTTCCCTTTTGCTCATATGGTGCAATCTGTCATCTAATTTTTAGTGCAAATATCACACAGTGCTATTTGTTGTGGCGTCAACATCTGGGGAAAGCTCATATTTTTGTTGAAAGCTTCACAGAAATTGGCAGCAAAGGAAACATCTGTTAACGATGATCTATCACTAGAGTTTTCATCAATATCAAGACAACTTTAAAATGTAAACAGAAAAATGTTCCTACTGAGGATTTTTTTGTTGTCGTGAGGAAATCCATTCCTTTTAATGACATAAGGAAAACACAGTTATGTTACTGCATGTCCCTGTTTACGTACGCCTACACATACATATGCAAAGAGCTCAGTCGAATACTTTTAACTTTGAATTAAATGTAGAACCAAAGCAGATAAAAGGATAGCTGGGTGAGCTTTACAGTGCCCCAGACTTGTAGAAACTCATTTACTCCTATAGTATAAAAAGATTATGTTTAGCTGAGTTGTTTTGATGTCTTCAACATATATTGATTCATAGCTGTGATCACAGTTTAAATGTCTTTTACTGTCATGGAGCAGATGTATGAAAAGTCATCAGCAGTGATCTGGCAGATGTGACGGTAATTCTGCGGAGTTACTGTGTGATCACACACTTATTTTGTGTCAAGCTTGGATTATTTTCTGCTCTCTGCCTCTTATTTTCTCTACAGGTATTTTAATGCAAAATCCAGCTGAGATCAATCACTCCTGATAAACCCGCACCATACAGACAAAAGTCTCAAAGGAGCATCTTATATTTAAAACATTATTATACATAATGCACACGGATCATCCATTTTTAAACCTCCACTGCTCATACATGGTTGTGGTGCTGTGTAGTGATGTGTTCCCCATATAAAACTACTAGGTGCTGCGTTCAGATTTTTCCAATTCTCACATGCTGTGTCAGAATAAAAAAGCAATGATACACAGAAAGGACAAAAGAAAGTCAGAAGAAGAAAAGACAATAAACAATTTGATATCTCGGGAGCGCTACTGGGAACACACTCCTTGTTGTCTTTGTTTGGCATTGCCATCGCGATTATGGCTGAGTTCAGAGAAGACTAAATCTGGATCGAGAGTAAAAAAATAAAATTCGCACATCCTGAAGGTAGATGTTGATTTGAAAGAGAAACAAAAGAATAATAGCCTTTGATGTGAAAAATATAGCCAACCACTATGTCTCTATGATGGGAGAATGTCTGAGAGCAGCAGTCTAATTGGTATAGTGTTCTCTGAGGAAGTGAGGCCGATGAGAAAGATGACGCTTTGTGGCTGGTGTCCACTGATTGAATACATGATGGTTTTAAAGTATGGAGAGCCAGAAAGCAAATATTTGCCATCACATTTCCCCAGCTACATGTTCACAGGCAGTGTTGGAGAGTTACAGATACTGAGAGGAGATTGCAGAAGAACAACAAGACATCTGAGTAAAGAATCAGCCACTGAAATCTAACAACAGCAGCTGGTAGTATTAGAAATCAGTCAATGTTTCAGGAAGGAAAATGGAATAGAATGCTCATTTAGATGTAAACCTACATTTTGAAGTCCGTTGGCGTTATGACCCTCCATAAACATTTGGGTGTTAGTAAACTTTTATGAGGGGCATCTTTCAATCCTGCCCACCGACTTAATAAGGTACAGACTGAAACCCACAGTCTTAAAAGTAAAAACAGGAAATCTCATTGACTTTTTCCCTGGTTTGACAGAAAAAGCATAAAGCTCAGCTTGTCCTGCTTTATTGGTGTCATCTACACTGCTGGAAAATGTTTTAGAACAATAAAACTGCTTGGCTGAAAGTACCCTATTACGTAATTCAACCATAACCCTACATCTGCAATAGGCAGCATCTGCAAATTACGGTCACATGCAACTTTAAAACATGGCTGGTGGTTATTGGTAATGTTCTGAGTCCATGATGGTAAAATGAGAACAACTTTGTGTGTCAGCATTTTAACCAAAGCAGCTTTTTTTATGGCTATAGGTCAAGTTAAGGAGTTAAGTGTTAAAATCTAATTTCCATATAAATATTTATAATTCTTTTACCATGCGCTCTGAATGCCATTTATCAATAGGAAACATGAAAAATACAAATCTGTTAAAGCAGGAAGAAAAATATCAGAAGAACACTAAATTTAAGCCAAACACTTGTGTAGAACAATAAAGTAGCTCTATACTCTGCAATAGAGCCATTGCAGCTTGAGTCATATGTAACTTATTGACTGGAGTGTGTTCAGCAAATTTCCTTTCGGTGCCTGGTGTAATTCTTGGTAGGTATTAACATGACAGTGTGGATCCAGCTCGTGCTAGCTTGAACACAACACCACCTTATGATTGATTTTTGTTACTATGCAGACTTTTACTATTAAATATGCAATTCATCTATGCAACAGTAGATGACTGAAGTGATTTCCAGACTTTGCAAACACCAGTACAAAATGACAGCATCCCTCAAAGCAAACAGGATAAGCTTGCAGAACTTGCTGTCAGTGTGGAGGAAAAGAGGCTTTACAGATTTTTCTTACTCTGCAACAATAGAGATATCCATAGTAATTAAGCGAGTCCAATAAAACCATAGATAGTACAGTAATGAAATAAGCCATGTTACGATTGAGGCCTCAGAGTCTCGGAGAAAGCTATTGTAATTGAGGAGCAGTTGTGTTATCCCAAGCTCCATTAAAATTTCATCACCCTTGCACATTTCCATGAATGGCATTATTCAAATTATGCTAAATCACATCAGCTTGCCTGCTTGGCAATGCAACGTTACCCATTACAATGACCGAGGCAAGATTCCCAAAGTCTAGAAAGGGTCTGCATGTGATTTAACAGCATGCTTCGTATTCTAAACAGATGCTGAAAAGCTACTGAGTATTGGCCCTTGGCCTCTGAATATCTGTAAGACTGAGGAATAACAATACTGAAATAAGCACATTTGAAGCAAACCTTTGCTTTATTTCGACAAATATAGGACATGCGCTTTTGAAATAAAGATGAAGAGTGTAAACGGAATTGGCTTGGGAAACAGCTAAGCCTCTGTTTTATTCTTATAAATATTCTTTGGACATATTTATCACACATCTATCATCCAAATACTTTGCATCCCAATTACAATTGTCTATAATGTTGAGATGCAAAAATGATAAAATAATTTAATCTCTGCATTCATTAGAAGTGACTGAATGACATTGTTAGCCAAATATTTATAAATAATTTTGTTGAAGAAATGCATGTATCCCCTATATGGGGCAACATACACTACCAGTCAAAAGTTTTGACACACCTTCTCATTCAGTGGTTTTTATTTAATTACTTTATACATCGTAGATTAATACTGAAGGCATCAAAACGTGAAAGAATACACATGTTGTAAACAATGAAGTGCTAATCTTAAGTATTAATCTACAATGTAGAAAATAATACAAATAAATAAAAAAATATTGAATGAGAAGTTGTGTCCAAACTTTTGACTGGTAGTGTATGTCTCAAAAGCAGCACTGTGTAATTCAGAAAGCCGTGCAGTTCATGCTGCACGTAACATGTACAAAAAGGCCATCACAGCTTGATACTGATTGCTATTGCATATACCGCAGTTTGCAGTGAAATATTCATCAGGTGAAGGAGCGCCTACTCTGCTGCCCATAATAAGTCACCTGCTAACACACTGAGGGTTGCCTGTCTTAACCTGGGCCATGAGAACATTATCATGATTATAGCAGTGATTTCACGATACCTTGCTGTTAATAATACATGATAAATAACTGGATGAATGGAACAAAGCAGTGTGTAATATTAGGTGACCCCATGTTATTAGCACTGAGAGGAACCATTAGTGGGTTGCTTTAACCTGCCTTAATGAGGTCTCCCTGCTCTGGGAGCGAAGGGGACGATTGGTGCATACGATAAAGGGGGTTGAGGTTGGAGAACACGCACCGCCGTTATGTTTCAGCTGCTTACTGGGTTTTATGTCTGTTTGGAGAATGCTTCATTGTTTAAAATCAGATTTAAATAGTAGGAATTTCAATCAATGGAAAAATTCACTACATTTCGAGATTTGTAGCCAGCTGTAAAACATATTGTGGAAAAGGAAAAAATGAAACTTGTCAACTGAATTATTATATTTTTTGTTGTTGAATGCATGACTCTTTGGTTTTGTCCAGTCAGTAGGAAAATTTGATTTTTAGATCAGATCTTTAGGGTAGACTGCTCTAATGATTAGATCAGATTTGTGTGTGTTGACAGCACGAACCTATTTAGTGACACATAAGCATCATCAGTAACTACAGAAGTCACCTTTTGTTTGATGCTATAAGATGTCTTTGATTGTTTTGTTCCAGTAGGTTTGTTGTAGCTTTGCTTGTACAGAAGCATCTCCTCCAAGTGCCAGCAGACTATTTATTTCAGCATTTACTTTCTCCATGTTGGTCTTCATAGTGCTCTGCAAGTAGCAGCACTGATTCTGTCCAGTACTTCCATCACTCTCCTTTTGACATTGTCTTTGTGTGTCGTGTTGCAAGTGATTCAAAAGACACCTTGAAAATCTATTTGAGTGGACAGACATGCATCTATAGAAATCTGATTGGAATTATATTTCAAACCACCTCCAAATGTAAGTTGGATTTGATTTGGAAAAAATCCCCATGTTTTTTGCTGTTCTGGCCAGGGTAAAACATTAAACCGATTTCAAATTGCAATTTAAAACAATGCAAGTGGCAAAATCACAAATGCTGCAATGGCTATTAAATTGTCACACTATTACTGTAATTCAGTTTTATTTATTCAATTAGATTAAACCTTCCAATGGTTGTTTGTGATTGCCCATTGGTCAATGTATACTGTGTGATTTAGGCATGTACAGTGAGGTTCATCTGACATACAATCAGTCTGATTGTTTATTAGCTACACCTTTTACATTTTGCAGCCTCTTTACTCAGGGTTACTCAAGTTGCTGTCAATGTTTTTACAAATCCATGCTGTCCTCCTTGTGTCACAGTCACATGGTCCCTTATGTGTTCATGCTTCTTCATGTTTGAAATCCATTACACAGTGAATATTGAATTGAAGCTTGAAATCAGTCAGAAATATCAGAAATATTTTCCCCAAAGCATTCAGCCATTGGCAAGACTGTCTAAAAATCAATCTGAATACAATCTGGTAATACTAAAAAAAACAGTGTGGGCCTGATTGTCTCAACAAGGCCTTTGATCTTCTATCAACATCCATGTCAAACACAATTTAATTTGAAGAGCTTCGCTGCCAATATACTTTCATATGTGTTTGCACTGAATATTGAGTCATCTAATCTGGAATGAAATTAAACAGGAAAAGAAAATGCATAATATTGTTGAAATAGTCATGAAATGCAAAAAATACATAAGCAGTAAAATAGAACATAATAAATAGATATTCTCAGAAACCGCACTCATCACCTAAGGTGCAGTAGATGGAACTGGGTGATCCAGAATAAATATTATGTCAACTTGGAAATATGGGACCGGCACTAATATTTGGCAGGTTCTTGATGGGAACAGGGGATTCCCATATCATGGGCTTCACTGCAACGCTTGCACTTTCTGTATTTCTACTTCTTCCAGATGTGCTAAATTGTCTTCAGTGTAGCAATCTGCTTTCCACTAGCTAATAGGCTTATGTGCACAATTTGGTACAACAGTGGCAGTTGTTCTCCTGCATGGATATTAGATCCAAGTTAAAGCTGTTCACACTTACTGTTATCAGCCAGTATTTATTCATTTCATTCAGTACTGTATTGACCCTCAGACCTCTGCAGTGGAAGTCAGAAGATTTTCCTGTCACTTCACTGGGCAGCATTGTACAGCAGTCACCTTCTAGCTCCATGCACCTGTGACCATGTCCATTACCAATAAACTGTGTCATAAGCAGGTTAATTAATGGCCACAGGGAAGTTAAATGCAGCTGTATTTTTTCTTTTAGAGGAGCAGATCCATTCAAACCGATTTGCACTTGAATTGTTTTGTCCCTTAAGCAACCACAACTGTTGTGTATCCAGTTGCAGGAGGACTCTGACCACCACAGTTTCTCAAGTGATAAGCAATGACTCAGTTCTTGTCTGTGCACAGTGGAACAAAATATTCCTCTAACTACACCACTCAGCACTCCAGCTCTGTCAGCACGCCGCCATTCTCTCAAGTCTAGCAAAATAATTAATGTCCTTGTCAATCACACATTAAAGGCAGGCCCAGTCTAAATACAGTAGTAGTTGGTATTTAGAAAATTTACAACATGTGACTGAGGAATCACAAGTCGTGGAACAAAGGAAACAAAAGGGACGATAAAGAAGTGTAAGTGATGAGATTCCACGAGTTGAGATGGAAGGGTGCATGGATTCTTAACAAAGCTGCATGTGCTTGGCTAAATTACGTAATGTTTTAAATATACAGAGCCATAAAGCTAATTAAGCAAGCCAAATTAATTACAAGTAATGTAGCTGCTTGTTAAAGCTCTCTCTAGATGAGGAAACAGTGTGTTGGAAGGCTTTAGCATAGAAGGTGGCATGAGGGTGAAGGATGAGCTCCTAATGATGGACCAAGCACTCGACCATCATCCGGATATGAGAGATGGCTGGCGCACAGTGTGCAGATAGATAAATCATGTGGATTTGTATGTATGAGCACTTGTGTATAACTATATGTAACTGGACACATGACGTGAGCAATTGTGTTGGTGAATGTGACACTACAGCAGCAGCCATAGTGTTGGCAGTGCTTCTCGTCACACACTCGTATACAGAATGTTAATAGAGAATATTGCTGTCAGCTAGAGTCACAGCCTATTTGTCACCATCTTTATCTACTGTGCAAAATAATTTGTGGTTTGTCAGATTGGTTAAGTTTTTGGTTGTTATTTTAAAAGACAAACATTACTCGAGAAAACTGGAAATTAACTGCCGTCTCCCTAAACAAAAACAGTATAAATAAGAAGACACGGAAGTGACAAGTTTGCAAGCTGACATGTTGAAGTATTATTATTGTTATTGTTTGAGGTATTATTTTCTGGCAGAGACTTGCATTTCCTCCCGTGGGTGTCAGGTGATTGACAGTAAGCACAGCATAAAATAACATGCCCGCTGAGATGAAAACACGAAATCCAGCCACAAAGAAAAGACAACAAAACAGACACATAACCAAAAAGCAGACACTTAACCTAATTAAGGCGTCATATTTACCATGATTAATTATCTGGCCTTGGCAGATTCCAAGTCCAAAAAGTAAAGGGCATTAAGTAAAGAAGTAGGTGCCCTGCAGAGACACAGCTTGGATTAATATGGAGGTCAGAGCCATCCAGACAATCTGCATTAACTTAAATACTTTGAGAAATAGAAAAATATTAAAACCAAAGTGTTTGGTTATTGAGGCGGGGCAAGATTCAGTAATGACCTTTATGTGCACAAGAAGATGGGCGTGGAGACACATAGGGGTCATCTGAATCAGTACGAAAGAAGAGGCAGGAACATTACTTGTCAGTCATGTGACAGACCCTCATTACACTCACACATCACCAAACCAGAGACGCTCTCAAGTGTTTATTACACTGGGATTCGGGGAGAAATCGATCTAAAATGACAGCTGTTAGCTCCAATCCTGCAGAGTGAAGTTGACCTGTATACAGTGGGCGCCTTAGCGACTAGTCTACCTGAAGTTATTGTGTTCAGCTGTCCAGGGTGAGATCCTATCTTAAGATGTTATCTAGTTACATTATGGCTTCTGGTGGCTGGATTTTTACAAGAGCGAAAATGGAAAATTGAGGAGAAAGGAAGGTTTGCAACGAGTGAACAGAGGTACAGAAAAGAAGATATCAAAAAAAGAAGTACAGATTGTACATGCAGTGCTGTGTTGCTCACGTCTTCATGCATACCTGACAGAGAAAAGAGATCTAGTTCTAAAAGAAGGCTAAAAGCTAACAGAAACTAAAAATGTTTCTCTCAACTAATGACGCTATTATAGGTACTGAGATGAAATAAAGCACTTTGTACCAAAATACTATAGCAATACCGTTTAACAAGAGACTTATAATTGTAGGTGCTCAGAGATAGTCTTCACAAAAAAAAAAACAATGTATGCTTCAAATGGCAATTATCGTACCACCTCCTCTTCATTCAGAATACTACATTTTGAATGCTGTAGCTTCCAGAGGGACAAAGAAATGAACAACTGCACAAAGCAACACTTCCTAGTATGCTGTGCTGTTGTGAGTCTGTGGGGAACCCAGAGCATAGCACAGCTGTTAAGTACTTTTAGCAGAGCTATTGTTCAGTGAAACAAAACAGCCCATTCAGCTTGGCTGGTTTCCAGAGCACTCCTATAGCGGCCAAATGTTTATCATTGTTTTGACACTGCATAGGATAGGACAGCATGGGGTTTGCCTATAGATAGCAGTGTTGAGTTTGTGCGGCAGTGTGTGTGTGTGTGTGTGTGTGTGTGTGTGTGTGTGTGTGTGTGTGTGTGTGTGTGTGTGTGTGTGTGTGTTTGCAGAGTGAGCGGTTGTACGATGCATTATGCTCCAGAAACAAATTAGTGCTACATTGTAACAGTCTATTTAACATGTTCTTTGACAATTCCTTGTAACATGGATGCTTATTTCCTTCATGTGGATGAAGTAGAAGTGGAAAGTAAGTGATCATGCTGCAAAATTAGGTCTTTCAAGCTCTCGTATATGTCATTCTAGTAGAAACAACAAAAACACGTTTTTATTTGTTGGTTTTTCTACAAAGTGATTTTGCTGCTGTCTCTAATGATTGGCGTTTCCTCTGCCCTTGAAGCTTCCAGAATCGAGTCAGTCTTTGGCGTAACAGTATAGGACAGAAATGAAAGGTGTTACATTATCCGTTCTGACTGCAGTCCGATAGCTGCTGCTCCACTGATTGTGCTTCCACTCTCTCCTTACCCATTTAATCTCTTCATTCTGGCAGTGTGCACAGCCAGGACAGTTCTGCTTTATTCTAATTGCATACTTTCGATTAAAAAAGCTTGTTTTCCTTGATTACTTTGATGTTGAAATGGGAGCAGGGGAGCAATTCACATTCATTCGGCAGTATGTCCCCCCCCGCTCGCTCTTTTGTGCTAACAGCAGAATTCCTATTTATATATTGGCAGTGGAACTAAATTACTGCAAACATCTCTGTGGGCCAGCCAGGCATAACAGATTGGCATGGTCCTGTATTATGTCAGTGCCCCCTACTGGCCACCAGTGGAAATACACTCATGCTCATTCCAGGCACGTATAGCATCACGGCTTTGTAGAAACACAGTGGAATGGGCTCCTAGATTCTTTGCTGGGTTGCTGGAATATTTGCTCAATGAATCCCTCATGACTGGGGCTCTACTGCCAGTGTACCACTATGTGCACATTCCAGGAATTAATCCACTTTAGCTCTATATTTTAAGCCTTTAGCTTCCTCAATTTTCTAGGAAAACTTAAAGTGAGTCCAGCAGGCTTCATCTCCAAGATCAATAACTTTACATGCATCTGCAGGCATGAAGTGCTTTTTTTTGCAAAGCCAAAAGATTTTTTATAGTAATCCTGTAGCTGTGCTAAGATCATAAATGCAGAGCAAAAAAATCTGACCAGATAGAGAAGAAGATATGGGTGAGATAGGAATCAAAGGCTAAGGACTGACATGTTTAAAGAGATGAGTATTTTAAAAAAAAGAAAGTCCCCAGAGCAATCCTTTTCAGGGTAGGAAGGTTGGATGGGGGTAAAGATAAAGCAGTGAGGGATCCTTATCTGCAAAATGCTACATGTTACATTGTATACTTGAGTTTAGCAGGGCTTAGGGCTCAACTGTCCAAAGTGCAAAAGCTTGATCAGCTGTGTGTCATTCATGCCTTTCATTGATGTTAACCCACCAGAGTACAGGGGCAGGTTTGCGACTAAAAGCGTGGGTTGACTTCCCCGCTGGGATGTGAGCATTTCTCCCCAGAGTCCCATCAGACACTGCGACAACACTAGCAAACATCAAGGGGCTTTTGCTCTTTTTATAATTATATTCTCTCTCCGTTTCTTCTCTCACAACAGTGAAAAAGTGAGTTGCACAAAGGTGCACAAAATGGAACAAACACTGCCTTATTGGTCTATTAGCACTCAACTACAGGTCAATTAGAAGTGTTGAGCTGCAGAGAGCTCAGCTGGAACAAAAAGCTTGGAGATTAAAGCGCAGAGCTTTGAAAAAAAGTATTTCTTTTTTGTGATATATCTCTCCAAAGACAAATAGATACTGACAGAGGGAAAAGTCATGAAGCAGACAGCTCTGCACACACTGAGCTGTAATTACTGAAGACATGAATAGGGTCAAATACAGCCAACATAACAGTGTGGCTAATATGTTTTGCCACATAATGAAATATGGATCTCATATTGACAATGAATTAGAATGTTTTATTAGAAGCAATGCCATCTTAAGACTTGAAACTAATGAATACATCAAAATGTCATAAAAGCCTTTTAAAGAAATTGCATTATCAAGTACAGGATAACTTACAGCTTTTTTTCCTTTTTTGTAGAATGCAAATGCCAACCACTGAAATGTCACAAAAAGTCCATGATAGCCTCAGAACTGAATAATGTTTCCAAGTGCTGCCCTCCCGTCACATTGATAATGCACAAAGACAATTTATTTTTAGAGCATTTGAAATTATTGTAGCTTTTTATTCTTGGAAAAGAACAATGTTGCTCAGTTTTGATATTGTAGATCTATCATCAAGCTCCTTCCTTGTCCCATCATGTCAAAGCCTGTGCCAGCTGCACCTTGGGATGAGGTTGTTTGTCTTTATTAGCATCCAGTGTTTTCATTAGCAAAGTCCCATCCTGTATTTGTCAACCGCAGTGAAAGGCCAGAGACACAACAGAATCTGGGTCATGCTTTAATCGTTTTCATGCTATCTCTACCACTCTCCGAGGTGTTTGTCTTCCATTAACGGAGGGGAGACTTTCCCACACTGGGGGTTTCTTGAGCAGCTGGTATAGCCCAACCCTGCCAGTTTTGAGAACGGAGAGGAAAGAAGCTGTGGGTTTTTGTTCCCAAACATTTGCCGTTACCCACCTGCATCATGGCTCTTCTGCACGATGAGCGAGGTATAGTTTGCTCAGCTTATGGAAAGTAGGTGTCTCAAATAAAAAACACAGTCAGTGTCAGTAGTAGTAGTAGCAGCACATGTAGCATTTAATATTGACATATTAAAGTTAATAGACAGATTCTATTGCTCAAAGTGAGAAGCGCCTCTGAACTCATCAAAAGTCTGAGGTTGAGGTGTGGACATGCAATCAGGAGTTGTAACTAGCGGCATGTCAGTCCCACTCCAAGGCATCTTATACAAGTGTGATTTGCAAACATGAAGCCTTCACTACTCATTCATTGAGAATAGAGATGTAGGAGACATGTTGTATTCCATATTTAAATTTCTGAAATGAAACATTCTGATTTTCAATGCCTTCCCGGAATCTTTCTGCATGGAGTTTGCATGTTCTCCCTGTGGATGCGTGGGTTTTCTCCGGGTACTCCAGCTTCCTCCCACAGTCCAAAAACATGCTGAGGTTAATTGATTATTCTAAATTGCCCGTAGGTGTGAATGTGAGTGTGATTGTTTGTCTGTACATGTAGCCCTGCGACAGACTGGTGACCTGTCTAGGGTGTCCCCTGCCTTCACCTGAGACAGCTGGGATAGGCTCCAGCCCCCCCGCGATCCTAATGAGGATAAAGCGGTATATAGATAATGGATGGATGGATGATTTTCAATGCGGAAGGCAGCTTAGATGTTAAGAATGTTTCTTATATATTTTCAAACATGCCCACAGGCGCTCTCTAAACCACTGTAACCACTAGATATACTTAGTTTTAATCTCATGTGATGTATTTTGTACCTTTAAAAGGTCATTTTGTCTTATTGTAAACATGTCATATCAAATCTACATGAATTTTTTTCACTCAAAAAAGAGGTCAGGGAGGGAGTTCAGACCTACAAACAATGCACATACATAAGTGTTCCTGACATCTGTGAAGTGACTGCCTGTAAAATGGATTAATCCATACTTTCAGATAAATCTAGCTAATAGTGCTCATGTACCATTGTCAATCTCCAGTGTGTTAACCCTGTTCAACACAACAGTACTGATGCATAATCATAACACATCTTGACCTCTAACTACACTATGAAGAGTTAGTTTGAGAAGCAAAAGTGTCCCTCACTGTTGCTGCTTATAAAGGAAGAATTAAGGTGCTGTCAGCAGTTTAACGAGCCTCTCACCTATTGTTTCCTGCACTTTTCTGTGGAACCGCATCTCCATTCCTCGCTCTCAACAGAAATGACTGTAGATAATGCTCTCGGTGTGTAAGTTGCAGTGATTAGCTGCTGTTATTTAAGCTCTTTCTTAATTAAACTTGTTCTTTAATTCCCTCCCCCACTAATTTCCAGGAGAGACAATGGAGATGCTGCACTGACTGCTTGTGGGACTGAGCCTATTCTGGTGACAGGGTGATAGAGATATGGTGTATCTCACTGTGAGCACATTAACCAAGTCAATATGAGATGGATGGAGAAGATATTCTTAAATCATTCATCTCTCTGACCAGGGGTGCATTTTTTGATTCTATAATGTTCAATGGGTAGACCGTGGTACTGACTTTGTTTTTATTTGTACTAATGTTCTCCACGCAACACGCTGAGCACAAGGCACTAGATGTAGAGGAGTGGTGATATTGGTGGAAATGGCATGACATTGTTAAATTGCCACAAAGGCTCTTATGGTTGCTTGGATGTTGCAGTGTGTGGCTTTGGACTGCGATTTTCATTTCATGTTTTACCAAAACTCTGCATGACTTTAATTAACTATGAAGGCAGTGCTGCATTCACTTAATGTGAATGAAAGGATCAGTAAAAATTGTGTTGTTCGCATTTGAGGGAATATGACCACTGCTAGGATTTCAATAAACTAACTATTTAGGCTAGTTCATAAATTTAAAAAGAAACTGAAACCAGACTTAAATAAAGTTTATACAGCTGACAAAAGACCTATTTTGTTGTTTAGCAGGGTGGCAACTAACAGTTATTTTCATTGTCGGTTAATCTGTCCTTTATTGTCTCTATCAGTTGATTAGTTGTATGGTCCAGAAAATTTCAAAGTGATGAAACCCAAGATTACATTCTCAAATATATTGTTTTGTCAACAAACCGAAGACATTTTGTTTATTGTCATAGAAGACAAAAGAATACAGAAAGTATTCACTTTTCAGAAGCTGGAGTCAAAAAAATCATTAAATAACAATAACGATAAAATAACAGTTGACAATGAATTTATTGAACAACTAAAGTATTTACTGTTGCAGTTCCTATTGTGTAGAGTACCTATTGAAATAATAATATGGTTTTGCTATGTATATGTATTTTCAAAGTAAGTTTGTGTTGCTGCTCATTTACAGTCTCATGCACAATACGATTTTTGCTGTTAACGTGGGTCCTTACTTGTATTACTGTCTTCGATGCATTTTGTATATAGAAATATTACTGGTATTGGAGGGCAGAAGATACTAATAGCACTCATCAGGTTTCTCCCATTGTTCCGGGTTATCTTCTGTTCATCTCTGTCTCTCGCCACTGTGTGCACTTGGATAAATTTAAAATGCGGTTAAAATGTTCCAAAAAAATGTTGACATTAGGGTAGCAGCCACCTTAAGTTAGTCACTACAAGCCCATGGCCTGTAGTGGATGAACAGTGCAGATCTATTTGTTTAAAGCCTGGCTCTCCACCCTTTTTTTTTCTAATGCAAAGTCCGTCAGAGCTATTGATTGGTACTGAAGTGGTATATTAATCTCTGCGTGCTTCATACACACCCACTTGGAGACACTCATTCCAAAAATCATATACCCTTTGCTCAGGCAGCTTGTTGAATGGAGGAAAAATGATGAGGGAGTGGCCAACTAAATACCAAGACCATGTTGTGGTTATCGGCTCATGGGAGAATCTCTGTGCTCGACGATTGTGGGCTGAATAGCTGGAGGCAGGGCATCAGAATCAGGTCAGTCTGTTTACTGATCAGCTCTGAGCCTCCAGAGAGCCACTGGGCTAACAATTCTGTGCAGCAGTGTGGGGAATGTTTTCAGAACCAGTGTAGGTACCCACACCCCTGGGCCAAACTCAGCAGCATAATTTATAAATGCAATGACCATATCTCAGAAGAGTTGATACTCATAGCTATAACTGGCAATGCTATAAGTATGATGTCCATTTCACAGCATGTGCAGTGCTTTAGGCTACAACCTATCCATCCATTCTCGACAACCACTTCTACACTTGCAAACAAATTACTCGTACATTATTCAGTCCAAATTCAAGACTTTCAGTGTGGTGTAGATGTTGCTTAGCATCACGACAGTGTAAAATCTAGAGAAAACAGTGTAAGTGTAGTAGTGTTCTATAGTGCTCCTTTTCCAGAGCAGAATAGCAGGGACAAAAGCTGCAGAAACCAAATGCTAGATGGAATATTAGGTCAAAATCCAATGTTATGTGTAAATAGGTGTTAAATTGTTTCTCTGTTTTATACCTTAAAACATCACTTAAGTCAGTGTGTGTGTTTATGACAGTGTTAATCAATGCTTCATGTTTGAAAAATAGGTTCACCTAATGCTCACATGTTCATATGTCCTCTGACACAGACTTTCGCCGCTGCAATTGTTACTTGTCATATCAGCCACAAAACGGTCCATCTCATTCAGGATAAAGATTTCAAATGACACATTTTTTTGTAAGTGCTTTTTTGCATTAACTCATAATATAGTAACCCTTCCTGGTAAAACAATTGCTTCAACTAATAGCTTAAAAGTGTGTGTGTGTGTGTGTGTGTGTGTGTGTGTGTGTGTGTGTGTGTGTGTGTGTGTGTGTGTGTGTGTGTGTGTGTGTGTGTGTGTGTGTGTGTGTGTTTCTATGTGTGTCTCCTCTCTGCAAGAAGGTGCTGATTATTCCTATTAGATTCGTGTTGTGTTTCAGGCAGAGTAACAGCAGTGTCATCTGCCAATGTTATTTCATGCTCGGTTGGGTGTGAATCAATTTCATTCCAGGGAACAATTACTGAAGATTGCAGATTTTTTTCCATCCTTCCAATCATAACATTTGAATCAAATCATTGTACGCTGCTCAACATACAGTGCCAGAATCAAAACACATCAGCTGCTCAGAGCTGTGATCATGTGATGTCTTATGACAGGCCATTTTCCTGAGAAAAGCTGTTGTTTGCAAACCGCTATGTTTGCTTCAGTTTCCCTCAATTTAAAACCACAGAGAAATATTCCTCCTAGTATTTTTTTCTCTACTTTTCTCTGGGTCAATAAATACCACTCCCGACCTTGGTGAACTCTGACTCAGAGCGTTTACATTGTTGGGGCAGGGTAGTCAAACAATACGTGGGATGGATGGCAGATAAAGCCTCACACATTCTCCCATTACTCACATAAAGAATGTCGGCCCGTCTGCGATGGACATCGAGTCTGGATTCCAGGGGCCTAGTTGGGCCAACACTGACAGTTATTTCTGGCCTCAGAATTGGAATGAGGCAGGCTAGAAGAAGGGCAGGCTGCACGAGGAGCTATGCTTCAACAGTTAAAGAGGCTGATCAGTTTGAGGTTGTGCAGCTTTCACTAACGTGGAAGCTGTCATTCAAGCCTAGCTACCTCTAACTGCAGGAAAGGGTCCATCCATGGATCACTGAACAACACAGACAAGACAGACCTTCTTCAATTAGAACTGGCTGCGATATATCCACCCCATGTTTCACCAGCTTTTATTCAGACATAAACGGGAATACTGTAAATTGTTAAGATCAAGGTAATTGATATTAAAATGACAAAGATTTACACACACAAACTGATTATTTCATGCCAACTTACCTAACTCTAAACTGTAAGAAATTCTCGCTAATAGAAAAAACCTATCAAGTAAGATGTGCACTTGTTCGCTAGCAGCACACAAAATTAATGAATCTCAGTTTTGGAGTCAGGATTTAATATGTTTTGGTTCAGCATTCAAAAAGTGACAAGTCGCAGCATCTGGCCATGCGGGAGGACTGATTATAACCCAAAATCAATGTGCGATGTGAGTTACCACATTGTACATGTTTAATTTCTGGAACAAATTAAATTCAGATTTACATGCCTTCACTTCAGCTGAATTGCTCTCAAAGTTTTCATAGCAGTGAGGTGCAGCAAATATCAAATGAATATTCATGACTTGACCTTTCATAGTGGTTACTTGTGTATGTAATGAAGTGAAGGCAAGAAACATAATTTTAAATTGAGATCAATTTTAATCATAGTTACAATCTGCATCCAGCTCTGTGTCCACTCCCTCATCCACTAGTCTTGTTTGAATTACGAATGAACTGATAATTACCTAGATATGGGAACCATATTGCAAGAAAGAGCAGCGCTAACTAATATAGCCATGTTATGAAGACAAACCAAACTTATGTAAAGTAACATCTTTGCAAATTTCTTCACCCATTTTCACTCTCTTGCTTCTCGACTGAATATGTCACAAAATCTATATCATTTGAGAACATACCACCATTTCCCTGATGATGTGTTCTGAAAGTGGACTACTGTGTGTGAACACTTGGACATCTGAAGAGGTGGAGTAGTGCTAAGTGCCCATGTGTCAGTATTAAGAGTGTCCTACCATCATGGTTGTGATATTGTCAGATTCCAGACAATCCTTTCCCCATAATTATGAAAACATATCTCTACTGCCATCATTTTATGGTATGATGCATAATAGCATACCAGTTTCATAATGTGTTTTTTTTTTATTCCTTAAATGTTAATTAAGAAAATATGTAAGTATTACTATATCATACGATGGACGATCTGGATAACCTAGACCGTCCTCAAACAAACACGATATAGCAGGTATTGCAAGCCCATATAATGACCAACACAACAGCTTAAAATTTAAAGCAGTGGCATTACCCTGAAATTGGCCCAGGTTTGACAGGGTGAATAAAATTGCCATAGCATTTCCTGCACTTTCAGAACTAACCCTGCTAGCATGCTGTAGCTGATGGACAACAATGGATACACTACTGAAACATTCCAGGTACAACTCCCATTGTTTATCTTTGGACCAGGAGTGCATGTGTGTCGACATAAATAGACTTCACAATAATTGAAACTGCTGATTTCTTCTGTCTTTGTCTGTTTCAAATTAAATTGTGTGAGATCTTCAAACATAATATGCTGCATACCAGAGCTGCTCTTGAGCTTCAACTCACAGACCGACAGCATACACTGCCACCTCCAAGCTTAACTGTAGGTGCAATGTTCTCTTTGCGGAAGCTTGTGCTCGGTTTACTCCAGATGGAACTGGCTCTGTGTCTTCATTCAATTTGAGACTCACTAGTTGACAGAACATTCTCCTGAAAGATGTACGGTCATCATAATGTGTTGTAGCAAAATTTAGACGAGCCTTAATGCTCCCCTGGATTAGAAGTGGCCTTCACCTCACCACTCGACCATGGATGCCATTTTTATCCAGTGTTTTTCTAAGTCATGAACACTGACCTTTATTGAGGCAGAAGAGGACTGCAGTTCCTTGGATGGTTTACGTGAATCTTTCGTGACTTCCTGGATGAGTCGCTGCTGCGTTCTTGAATGAATTTTGGAAGGTCAGTCACTTCTGGAAAGGCTCACTATTTTTTCACGTCTTATAGATAATGTCTCTCCCTGTGGATCTATGGAGGCCCAGAGTCTTAGAAATCACTTTGTAACCCTTCCCAGACTGATGTATTTCAGTCACCTTCTTCTCCTTCTCCTCTGGAGTTTCTTTTGATTTTGGCTTAGTGCGCTACTGGTGAGACCTTTTAATCAGCACCATACCTTTGAAAATGATCTATTCAAATGATGATTTGATTGAACTGGGCTGGTACTAATCAGGCCTGGTTGTGTCCATCAATGTAATTTGGTAGTGCTTTGAATTTAGTAAAGCGATGAATACTTTTTCACACAGGTCCAGTTTGTCTTAGATAACCCTTTTGCTTTAATGAATACAATTATTTAAAACCTGTATTTTATGCTTACTCAGGCTGCCTTTGTTTTATGCTAGATTGTGTTTGAACCTCTTGCACAATTTACTGTGCAATGCAATATTCAGTATAATATGTAAATGTTTATATCATAGGTATATTTTGTTGTGCTTTGAAATCACATTCTGTCAGATCATGTTAATTTTTACAGCTGACATTGTTACAGATAAAATGTCTGCAATGAAATGTTTTCTGAAATCGAGCAAGGAGACGATAATTGCCACTCTCCCTGCAAGAAAGATTATCTATTTTAGCATCATCTTTTTCCTTTGTCACAGAGGAACACCTGGGTGAGGGTGTGCACAAGGCACACACAGATTTCCTCCCTTCATGCCTTGTGAACTACTCATCCCTTTCCTGTCCATATCACACAGATACCGACTGCTTTCGACAAGGCTGCAATCATCAAGCCCTGATTTTTCACTCAGGTCTTCACAATATCAAATTGACAAAAGGAGAAGAAGCCATTTCTGAAAGAGGCACAAGAGCATAAAAAGCCCACAAATAGTAGAAGAAGAAGAATCGATAGAGATTCTCTTTTTGCAACATTGGGGATGTGCGATGTGGTGTATTGTATGGTACATCAACCTTCCACCCACACTCTGCAGATCTAAACAGACACCACGCTTGTTGTTCGTTGTGTTGCTACAGCAATATTTCTATTTATCCTGTGAGACAGCTATACAAATAGATGAAGTGCAACAACATGACATTTTCTGTACTTCAATTACTTTGCGGGGCTGGGCCACGTGGGTTAAAAGCCAACAAACCATAACTTTCCCTGACATTTCCTCCCCCCACAGTGACCGTTGATGGATTCTCCCTGACAAAGCATTCATTATCGCAGAGAACAGAGAGTGCACTAAAATCTCTTCTCTTTTCTTTTCCCCTCCATCCTCTGCCTCCCTGTTCAAATCGAGATGAACTCAGCTGCAGGAACAGAATGGGCTCCACACACACCGTCAGAAGGGAAAAGCGTTGAATCGCTGCAGGATATTCACTGGCAATCAAAAAGTATATCCTTATTGCAGGGCAACCATTATGGTACAGTGGGCAGACGGGCATATCAAATGGAAACAACTGTTCGGTGCCAGCTCAGATTTGATCCTGCTACAATGAGAGAGCCTGCTATGGAAATGAGCTATGATGGCATGCCATTGAAGATTAACTCCCTTTTATCATTTATCTCAGAGTTCAATGCACTGAAGCTCAGTGGTCCAAGATGCGTAGAGTCTCTGTACGTGATAGGCAACGCCACAACCTCAGGCCTGTCCCCTCCAAAAGCTCTCTGGAAGGGTGTAGCTAAAATGTGATATTTAGACAGCTCAGTCATTGGAACAGTTTGAACATATACGTGTAAAGACTGAATCTGAACTCAGGGTGAAAAATAAAACCTGCGTTTTCTTTTTTTTTAAACAGCCATTTAACAGTTTAAGGATGCGTAAGAGAACAATTAACATGCTAGAGTTAGTTTTTTTTTTTTAAATCACATTTCTCTTACTTGGATTCAAGCACACATATAAACACACACGTCTTATCCACCTAGAAGCAGGGGACTGATTGTCTGACAGCATTAACATTCCTGTCCAACCCTGATAGAAAGCAACACAGGAATCAGGCTGACTTCAAGAGGTTCACATCAGACAGAAACACATCCATTCACTGTGGACAGGCTAATAAATAAAAGAGTAACCCTGTGGCAGTAACAAGCCTATAAAGTATAGCTATGTTTTACAAGTGAATCAGATGGACGGGCAAGAAAGATGGTTACCTTGCAAGAGCCGGGCACTCTGTACTTTACAAGGCTGAGAGGAGTGTATGACTCTGAGCAACACTGCACTCTGCTGCAGATCGACTCTGCTTCATCATGATATGAAAATCTTAGTGTCACAGCCTGAGTTATCATGTTTACACTGCAGAGATGACATATGGCTCTTCAGGTGATGTGCATTTTTCTAAGATATGATCTAGATTAGAAACGCATCCAAACATCCCAATAAATCAGATGTTCTTTTACATTTCACATGTGCAAACACATGCATATTTAAATTTTGTGTGAAGGGTGCAGAGAAATATGTGGTTTATCAATAATTCACGACATTTAAACCACAGACAGGTTAAACTGTAGAACACTGACCATCCCGTTACGATGAAATGTTCTGCTGGGTAACCTCGGGACTAGTGAGTTCACTACTAACGTCCTGGTGCCAGACACCACAGGGCACCCATAGGTTCCCATGTCCATGTCCTGACAGGACAGAACTGTTTTGGCCATGGAAAGGGGCCTACACAATATTCATCAGGTAGATAGGATGTTGTGGCTAATCAGTGTATATTGCTAAATGAGTTATACAGTATAAATTTGATTTTAGTTCTCAGGATGTCATGATTATTTTCATACTGGATTAATCTTTTATCAGCAAAAAATTCATAAAACAGTAAAAAAAAAAAAAAAAAAAATGTCCATTGCAATTTCCCAGACCCCAAGTTCACACATTTAAATTGACATTTAAATTGCAAACCCCTAACAACATATATAATTCGAGCAAATTTTGGTTGTCGTTTCAGGCACAGTGACACTGAGGAATACCTGAATAATCTGGCAGTCGAGCCATTGTTTGGATTTCTGGCATGTCAGATATTTTGATTTCCTGTCTTGCAGTTTGACCAGTTTCATGGTTTGATCTCCCACGCGGTTGCTGTCAAAAGATCTATTAGTTAGCTGTGTTTAATATAACTAGAACTATAACTAGTAAGGCTGTACATGTTGTAATTAAAACTCTAGTCCTACAGATGCTGCAATTAAAGAACTAACTTTATCGGAAAATATATTATTCATTTTTTCTATTGTTTCTCATTCATTGTAGAATTGCACAGTAGGACTGCCTCTGTCTTTTTACTCACCATTTTTGAAGACACCTCTTTGAAAAAACTGCGTGTAGTGTTGACATTCAGTTTAAGTGTGACATTCGGCCATACAGAAAGGCCAAATGCTGAAATCCATTTGCGCCTAATGACTTCAGCAAATAATCAGTCATTAAAATTGTTGTGGATAAATTTAAACTTTGTTCAACAAGTAACAAAGATGACTATAAATCAACCTTTTTCACAGAAATCCCAAAAAAATCCTTCTATTTAGGTTTTCATCAAACTGATTTTCTATTTTGCCTTTTTGTGTATACCATATATACAGTGAATACAGTAACACAGATCCAAAATGTTTGCCACTAGCATAAAGTGTACTGACAAATAACTAAACCAGAAGTAAAGGACAGCAGAAATTGCTGTGAGGCTTCAGTCTGGCTGTCATGCCAGATCCGTGGCTGGTGGACACAGCACCGCTGAACAAAATGACTCCATGTCGACTCCAGCATATGCACGTCAAATAGTGGGTCAAAATGCATCTGGTGCACACAAGCCTTCATATTTACACAGTGTTTGTTTCACAAGAGGAACCAAAAGCCAACCAATCAGGATAAACTAACTCGGCGGCCTCAATTACAGGAAACGTCTAAGCAGCCAAAACACTGGCCTCATCATGTGAGTGTTAGCCCTTCTGCTGTTCACTGAGAGTGCCATCAGTAACAACACAAATACAAACACATTAGCTTTAATTAGATTATGGCTAGTGCTTTGACTCCATCAAATCTAATACATATTATGCTGGATGTAATCCAGCTAGTTGCTATGGTATTGTTGCATCTGCAGAGGATGGGGGTTGGGACAATCTGAGCTGCTGAGGAAGCAGAGATTTGTTTAACTGGAAATCTAGATATGAGCATTCACGTCACTGGTTAATGTGAGCGCGTGTGCATGTATAGGGTGATAACAGTGTTTTAATGTTGCTGTGCATACATACAGGCATGTTTGTGTTAGTGATTATTTCCAAGTGGCTTAGGGAATGGGAATATGTGTTTATGTTTTTGTGTATTGTTTGGGGGAGTAGGAGGTTGCTATTTGTATAACCGCATGCCACTGACACGTGTGTCAGTGCAACCATGTGTCACATCTAACATATGTTTCCCAGAAGCTCTGCCTTCGGAGGAAGCCTGAGCTGTGGCACATGGCAGGACTCTTCATGAGCTGATTGAGGAGGACAACATGGAGCATGACCCCCAGGGATCAGGGTTCAGCCTCGGGCCTTGAGAAGGCTGGAGATCAGTTTGTGTCCTCACTGTCTTGTCTGCTCACTGACTGTGTATGCAGGAAATCGTGACGACCCAATGCTGAAAAACTGCACCCTAGATATGGACATATGGAATAAGTGCATTCATGTACACTTAAATGTATGTGCATGTGCATACATATGGTGGGCATGTGTTGGTCTCATAATACAAGTGTGTTTGGTTGATTATTTAAAGAAAAGAACTGTTATGCTACTTTGAGTAGTCAGTATCAAATCCTTGTTGCTTAACAACTAGGAACTACACACACTCTGCATACATATTACAAATCTACCCCATCCACATGTAAATAGAAACATAACTGTACATGAAAGGATATGGACATTTGTTTACAGCTATAAATACAAAAATATATATGCACATTTGTTCTGTATATACACATACTGTACATAAACGTACCCACAGTGACCGATGCAGATTGTTTTTTTTTCTCCCTTTTACTATTCAGAACTTGAGAAAAGCATCACATTGTCACATTTTAGAGGCTACAACCAGCAAACCTTTGCCATTTTTTGCTTGAACAATGCCTCATATGACGAATCTGTCATTAAAGTAGTTGCTGGTTTTCTTTTAATGGGCTATCGGTTTATTTGATTTGGGTTAACTCTAAAAGTATTGCATCTGCTTTGACAACTCAGTCCACCATGATCGGTGATGGGTTGCCCTACTCGTATCCTACATCTGCCATTGTTAACGCTGCAAGACACTGGTCACAGTCATACAGTTCCAGAGCTACCACTGATGACATCGACCTGCGGCTCTGTAGCCCCCTTCAGAACAGAAGAGCCCTACAGACGTCTCAGTCCTGTCTGTCTACAATTTATCAAGACACTTCAGGCCGGCCCATCCACAGCTCCGGTTATACTTGTTATACATTAGGACCTCGAGGAAAAGCTTCAGGTTCTGTCAGGTTTAAAGCTCCCAGTCTGTGATTACATTATGATCCACCTCACAGTTGCTACAGCTCAGATTTTGCTTACTTGGTATATTAGAAATCAGGTCATTGAGTTTGAATGAAGCTTTAGTTCATTTTAACCTTGATGTGTATTTTCAATTATACAGGGAGTTGGATCTCTTCTCTAGTACAAAAGAAAGTGTAAGACTAAAAATAAGTCTTACTTCTCCTTTTAAAGACGTTTCAGATTGCATTTTGTGTCTCTTTAAGTGAACATGCTTTCCATCATAACACACAGAAGACATATTTGAGCAGGAAAAAAGGAAACAGTCTGAGCACTGCTGTTAATGGCAGTGCACATGGTTTGAATGATATAGGTTTGATACACATCGACCGGCTTGATGTCATGCTGGGCATGCTGGTTGAATGTTTGTAGAGATGCTGTTCGATGGGACCTCTGGGCCCTGGACTGGATGTGCAGCTTGTTTCTGAGCGGCCCTTCACTGCTTGTCTCTGTCATTATTTGGTTAGTAGAGAACAAATTTGAGGGTGTAAGAAGGAGAACAATGGGTGGAAATAGATGAATAATTGGACTTAAAAGATAGAAGGTGGTGTAAGAATGGTGTTAAATATACAGTGTTAAACAGGTGAGATGTGATGGACAGATGTGTTTACAGTATGTAAGTGCAAGTAAAGGTGTTAAGTTGACATGTGTTATTTCCTGAACACATGATCCTTCGACTATGTATACTCAATTCTGTGGCCAGAGAAGATAAATGGTTTGAGAGGAGTGAAGGAAGCCGTCTATGGTAAACTGGAACAGCTTTTTCGACAGGGAAGGGGATCTTTGACACAATTTCGGTACAACCAGGTACTTATAATGGAGTCTTTAGATGAATCCCCAGAAAGTTTCACTACCAGTAACATCTTCATTCATCCCTAACCAGGCAGTTTTACAACCATTCTTACTTCAAGGCTTGCCAGTCTAGGGTTGTTGGCCACTGAACCATGTGAGCTATAGATGAATCTCTTCTTGGGACTCCCCATCAGCCAGTTAGAACTGAAAAAAATCCCTTGAATAAGAGGTGAAACATCCTCAATAATTTGAAAGAGAAGTCCAGTTTCTTTCTATTGATGTTTATAAGATTACTGTGACTTGGATGATTCAGAATCTACAAAAACACTGAAAATTAGAACATTTCAAACACAGTTCATGACCACACCCAGTTTCTGTGGAAAAATTATACTACATGAAACCGTGTTATAAGTTTATTCAACCAGCTTGTCACACATTACACTGACCCACCCTCTCTTAAAAATCAAGTTCATATACAACTAAATTGTGCAGTATAATTTCTGGTCAGATTAAACTCAGAGGCAATAAGGCGCCACAATTCTTAAACTGCACTGGAGTTGATAGGAGGTGGTTTGGGTGGATGGTGGTTGTAGAAAGTGCATGACCGAGGTTTGCATCCAGAGTCCTGTCTGTGGTTGGATTTAGTCAACAAAAGCACTTTGGTTAATGTCAGGAAAAGACTTTGGTTTTGATTAAATGTAAATAAACAGCCTTAAGTCACCATGGACATATTTTGTTATTCATTAAGCCAGTCCATGCTCTTTCTCCAACCTCAACCAAGTGTTTTAAATAACAACTTTACCCACTGCCAAACAAACTGATACATAACACAACACAGTCACTAAACATAATCTGGGAATTTACATAATTATATGTCAATATATCAATGCAGTACTGTTTTTTGCAAATTACTTTTCTATATAATTGGACTCAACAGCAAATATGATTTGAAGGAAATGTAATTGCGACCAGGTCTCAATGTCATGAGGAAACACTGTTGAATAGTGCCTTTAGAAGATCCTCATAGTACTGAACATATCGATAATAAGTTCACTGACTATATATTTTTTTAACCCTAAAGTACATGGTAATCATTCATCTATTGTTCCAATGGCATTATTCAACTTTTCTATGGTTAGGCTCTTTCTGCAGCAGCAACAAGTACGCACAAATGGCCACTAGTAGTCTGATGTAATGCTAACGATGCTCTGTGCTACTTGGGGGCGGACATAACCTAAGTAATTACATGTATGTTAAGACGAACAATGGAATTGTCTATTACATAACATTTGCTCCTAAACCAGATTTTAAAAATGCATTATATATTGCTTTTGTTTATGCTGTCCTAGAATCAGTTTTTTTGGAATACCTTGATGAAAATCTATAGGTCGAATCTTACTGGTATAGGCCACTGCGTTTCTGTGTATTGTACATCATCTACTTCACTATGAAATGGAAAGACTTTAAAGCTTCAGATGTAGACATGTTCTTTTTTCAGCGTGGAATGCACACTCACTGAGGAAAAAAAACTCTCAAATGTCACACCCGCAGTCTCAGCAGATCTCTGGCCAATGGACACAATGTGTGACGTACGGGGCTTTTGCTGCTGTAATGTGCAAACATTACTGTTTGAGCTGTTCTGGCTTTAAGCCTGCACTAGTCTCTCTGCCTCTCCAAACTTGGAGAGCAGCACCCAAAGCTGTGTGCAGTTACACGTCTCTAATCCTGTAATTACTGGCCCATCAGTGCCTAGTAAAACCATAATTGGAACCAGCTGTCTGTTTGTTTTGTCTTTTCCTCTCCCAATCTGCACCATGACCAATCTGACATTTGCAAATGCATCTCTGGACCTCCAATAAAGCCTATGTTTTTAGCAAGTGGGGACAAGCTTGGACCAAATTACGTTTGTCTGGAACCATGAGCCAGTGATGGGGGGAGCACCGTAAAGTATGACAACCTTGTCTCAAATATCCCATGATTCCATGGGGCACAATGTTTGGCTAAGTATCAGTTAGACAAGAGGTCCAGCTGTGAAATGAGCCAAACAAAGTACCTGGCTGAAAATAGATGTTAATGACCAGACCAACATACAAACACATGGATATGCTTAACTCTTTAAGACCCACCATTGTGCAAGTCCGCCAGGACATATTTTTACATTTTTACATGCTGTAGTGCCATTTTTTGGAGTATTTTTATTTGCTTTACATCAAAATAACCCTGATATCCCAAATTTTAATAAAATGTGTTGACTTATGTCTTAACTACTACAAAAAATTTCTTAAAAGTGCAATAAACCTTAAAAAAATGAAAATCGATTTTGTTTTTTTCTACATATATTTCAAAATACAGAAATTGCATAGCTGTATCCCTCAAATTTGTAAATGTAAAAAAGTTGCACAATATCCTTTGGAACCACAGGAAATTTATTTGGAGTCTGTACATAATTTGCTTTTTGAGATATGGTCAATTTTGAAACCTGCAAAAAAAAAAAAAAAAAACGAAAATAAACAAAACTGCAAAATTTGCAGAGACAACATCAACATCAAAAAAAAATATTTACAATAGTGCAATCAAATTTCTAATGTTCCAGATACTTATGAATACACATATTTTATGTACAAAACCATGGTCAGACCATAAAAAGTGCATTTGAAAATAAAAGAAAATCGTTTTTACTGAGTTGAATCAGAAACAGTATTTTGATGGTCTCCTGGTCCAAGTACTTGGACAGGTCTGATGGAGAAGGGCTGTCCACACATTCTGACAGAGGTGGCTGGACACCTGGCCTCCTTTTCGGCAGGAAATGTGGCAGAGAAGGTAAGCTGTCAGGTTCCTTCTCAGTTTTCCAGCCAGCTGTAGGGAGCGCCTCTGGCCCGGAGCGCTCGCTGGTGGAGCGGCTGCTGCAGCGTCTCCTGGCTGGAGGACGGTCTGTCCCTCTACCTCTCGCTGGGGTACCAGGACAGCAGGAGACCTCCATTCTCTCCTCTTCCTCCTCCTCCTCCTTCCAAACATTGTAAATGCTGCACACAGAAAAAGTGACGTGGTACGTTAGCTGTGCGCAGCACATGACTTGTAAAAATGGTGCGTATTTTGCGCGGAATGCTTTCGGCGGCGTTACATGTATATTATACTTTCTTTACTTTTCTCCAACTCAAAACAAACAACTTCTCATGAATACAGACTTACATGTCACTGGAATGATCAATTCCTTCGATAAGATCGGCTTCATCTGCGCTGGTGGCAGAATCCGGGCCAGACGAGTGGCTGGACTCTTCATCCGACGCTGTAGTTTGCTGGAGAGCTTCGCACCAGATGTAAAATAGTTTGGTGCGACCAATGAGTGGTTATTTGATTTTCGTTTTAAAATACAAAAATTAAAATTGAAATACAAGGCGTTTTTCCTTTTCATGATCAAAAAGGGATATACGATTTTTTTCTTAAAAAATGCTTTGATTTTGGTTTTATATTTAGAATAACAAGAAAGTAAAATCAGTAAGAGACAGAAACGAAAAAAAAGGTCCGTTTTTTCATTTTCTGAGACCGGAAGTCGTCATCAGCAAGTGTGGAGCCAAACGACAACAAGATTCTCAGAGGGCGGAGCCAGAGAGCAGTGATTGGTTCAGACCATAGATAATATAGAAGACAGCGCGCTAGCGTGTCTAACCTATGTATATGTATGGTCGGCACGTCTGGTAGCATCTCTGGCTGCTGTTGATCTTGTTTTTGGAGTAAAACACGGTAAGAAGATAAATACTTCTAACCAGTAGCGTTGTTTTGTTGTACGTTAAGTCAGCGACTTGTGAAGAGTTGTGTTTTGTCGTGTTTGAGCAGTTGGTCCGGACGCGTTAGCTAGCTAAGCGGCTAAGTTAGCTAGCGGGCTAATTAACACAGGTGGCTAACTTACCGCTGAACACCTGTGTTAGTTGCTGCCACAGCTGCCCGTCATTACTAGAATGACCTTCTCAACCTGTGTTTCTCTGCTGTGTATATTAGCTTTTAAAAAAGTTATTTTACTTTAAGGTTAACTGAAACCCGTTGAGCTGCACTGAAGTTTAACATTCAGCTGGTTTGAATTAATCCGCGCTTAACTTAACACTGCGCAACATTACCTCTCTGAATCTCCATAATTTCATTAAATTCCTTCTCTCTTCACTGCTCAAGTTCAATCCAGTATATGAAATGACATTAATAGTGAATAAACCAACAACCAGCCATGTATTTATTTATTACTGTATGTATTTGTAGTAAAACATGAGTTGAAACATCCTACTTTAGGATCTAGAACTGCACAAGCCGTTCATTTTCAGTCATCTGATGAGTTAAACTCCCCTTTTTATGTGAGGTTGAAGCAGAAAGTCTGAGTTAACAAAGGTAGTTGTTTATAATTTGCAATACCTGTTATCTCTGACTGAGGCTTTAGTTTTTGTTGAGCTGATTTACACATAGAAACTTTGTTCAGGAAAATTTCTCAGTAGCTCAGAGGACAGGCTGCTTTTTACACAACCTTGTAAGAGAATGTCTGTCAATGCTTTCAGCAGAATTTAGAAACACAACACTTCCTAAACAGATATGTTGAGGCTGTGAGGTTGAACGTTTGAGAGTATATCAGTGTGTTTGTTTGTGGTCTTTCTGTTTCTAGGTGGAAGCTGAATTAGTGAGGATGACTCCTGCTCCTGTCATCTCTAAGCTCCTCACACATCTTTACCTGCACATGAGGAAAATCACTCCTGTAGAATGCAGGTATGTTTGTCATTATTATAAAAAGATGTTGCCTGGTGACCTGTCAGAAACCCATTATACAGAGTCAGCCAAAATAGTGTTTACACACATCAGGAAAAGAAAAACTTGCATAAATACTTCAATACCAAATTTATTCAGACATCACAAGATTAATAAAAGTTCTCTTTGGCCTCTACAATTACAAGAGGTGCTCAAAGTGGTGGCCACTGGCTTCCAGACATTTCTGTTGTGTTGTAGACGTCACTTGTTGATGCTCCATTCATGAGGGTAATGCCATCTGTTGGGAAAACATTGTACAACTGGACACAGAGTTATCGTGATTTGATCAAACTTAGAAAGAGGAATCTATGTGTATATAAGTACTTATACAAATGAAATATTTATAAAAGTTTTTCTTTTCCTGATGTGTGTACATTATTTTGGCTGATTCTGACTCTGTGAACTTAATGAGAACAAAACTGTCATTTAATTGTTGCTCTGAAAGCTTCTTTAGTGAAAACCAGCTGGTGTTCTGCTTTGAAACAAACTGCTGTTGAGGTCTGTGTTTTTAGGTTTAACCCCACAGTTTCTGAATGAACTGATAGTGTTTTTTTTCCTGATCAATGTGGACGTTATAATTGATGGTAACATTTACTGATCATATAATCAGCATGACAA
The DNA here is from genome assembly GCF_022539595.1 of Amphiprion ocellaris. NCBI lineage: Eukaryota > Metazoa > Chordata > Actinopteri > Pomacentridae > Amphiprion > Amphiprion ocellaris. The sequence continues at coordinate 22,056,792 of NC_072766.1, read as the reverse complement.
TATAACAGTATAACATTCTGACCACCTGACTAATACTGTGTTGGTCCCTTTATGCTACTAAAACTCCTCTGACCCAGTGGTTCATCAGAACCTCTGGGGGATCCTGTGGATCCTGTGGATCCTGTGGGTTGCAGGGTGGGTCCTACCTAGACCAGGCTGATCCTGGACCATCCCACAGATGCTCCATCAGATGTGGATGTGGGGAGTGTGGAACCCAGGTGAACAGCTTAGCTCTGTCATGTTCCTCGGACCACTCCTGAGTAGTTTGTTTGTCCTGCTGAGGGAGGCAGCTGGCATCAAGGACTGCTGTTGCCATGGAGACTAGGGGGTTGTTTGTCCTGCAGTGTTTAGGTGGTGGTACATGTCAAACATCCACATGAACGTCAAGGTTTCACAGCAGAACGTTGCATTAGAACAAGATGATGGATGTTGTTCTCTTCAGCTGTCAGTGGTCAGAATGTTGTGGCTGATCAGTGGATCTGTCTGCCTTTACTCTGACATCCAGAGTTCTACAAAAGTGTAGTATATGTGCAGTGCAGAAGAGATTTACTTTATTGTATGCAGTTTTTTTTAAAGGGAGAGCATTTTTTTTATCCACCTGAAGAAGACCTAAACTTTCCCTTCAAAGGATAGTTAATAATTACTACGGCTTCCATAGTGGTCCCATCAGAGAAAATCATATCCATATACAGATTTTTATTAATTCCATGGCTGGTTCAGTCAAGATTATAATAATAACTACATCAGATAATTCTTGGTCGCAGTTGGAATTTTGCAGCCTGAGAGATGGTTGAGAAGGTTTGCAGTTCTTGTTTTAGCAAAATATGTTATAATAGAAGGTCTTTATTGTCATTGTACATGAAATTATCTGCAAACCAGCAAAGTGCATCAGTCTGAGGTATCTAAAAATAAATAAAGAAAAATGCTTCTAAAGCCAATAATAAACAGAATATTTTGAGGGAATATTCTAAAAAGGAAAGAAAAGCTCCATTGTCACTCCTGTCAGGATAAACTGTCATTAAAATTGACTTTAAATTTAGCTTCAACACGAGATAAAAACATTTACTTTCATTACTGATATTGTCAAGTTTTAATAAAATTCATGCTACTTTTATGAAATGATGAAAGTGAATAAATTGTACTTCTGTGATCTGTGTTTGATTTCTGTCTTTTCTCCTGTCATCCAGATGTTCAGAGGGAGATGATGCCACATCTGGTCCAGCTGATGGAAGGTCTTGAAGTTCTGTGACTGGCCTCGACTGAAGATGGTCGTCTCACTGGATTTAAGGTTCAGATGCTCAGTAACAAACTCCACCAATGTGCCAACAAGGAAGCTTTAGGTTTATTAAATGTTGCTATGAAGGTATCACTGTTTTTCTTTGTGAATGCAATGTGCTCCAACTGAAACTTGAATTAGAACTTAGAAGTAAATCCTTCCATCTGAAAGGATTTAGTTGCATTAATAACCTCATAACATTCTAATTTTTATTCCAGTCTTGGCTGGAAATAGAATCTCTGTATTGATCCAGGTAAAAACTGAACTTCACAGCATGTTGGAGCAAAACAACCAGATGAAAACTGTGATGGTGTTGGATTGTCAGGCTGTAATGTTGCAGCTCAAAGCAGCTTTTCTAGCTCAGTTCATTCTGACATTCAGCTATGAATCAACACAGCAGATGGTGATCCATGCTGTGGAAGTCTCACATCTCCTGATTTAATGGAGCTGCTTTGCACTTTTTACACTGTTTATTCACCAACACTTTATTTAATAAAAGTCCCATCTAGTTTTTATGAGGAATGTGATGTTTTAATTTCTCTGTGAAAAACTGCAGTCTAATGCAACAGCTGGAGTTGTAACATCTGTCCTGATATTGATCATGAAGTATTGATCAGAATACTTACGGTTAGCAGTCATCCCTGAAGTTTTACATTAAAATCTTTACTTGTGTTGTGAACTTTGGTAAGAAGCAGAAACTTTTGCGTTGCCATGGATACATGAGTGTTAAATTCTGTCCATGTTTCCATTTTGGGAAATGCAGTCCAGTTCCAGAATGTGGAGGAATTTAGTCTCACAATCACAGACAACAAATATTATCTGAAAGTCAGGTTATTATTGTTTATCAGCACAATACAAAAAGATTAATGTTAGAAATATTCCAGTTAAGACTCTAGAATATCACGATTTATGTAAATTTACCTCAATAATATGAATGTTCAGGTTAAGATTGTACAGTGATATTTATTATGCAAGTTTAGCTGATTAAAGTTTATGACTCTGCACTAAAATATTATTTAAATTGACATCATTATTATAATATTTAGGGTCAGACCCTACAGTATTGAGATTAAGAAATCAAATATTCTATAAAATGTAAATACACTGAACTCATTTGGATATATTTAAGTGAGACTACAATATTATTTATGACACAAATCTATCTAAATCAAAATTTTAATAATTTTCATGCCAAACATTTACTGGACTGATTTAAACATTAAAATCACTCCTTTCTAATCCTCTGCTGTACGTTCAAACCTGAGGCCTTAAATAGAAACACACAAGTATCTGTTTGAAGGAACTTCTGCAGAGTCCTGGTTCCAGAACATGATGATAGAATTATAGACAAACTTTAACAAAAGCTGCCTGAGAGTTTACAGGTTTTTATGTTGGATTTCTTCAGTAATTTAATGAGCGTTATCAGCGATAATCAAGTGTTCATTTGATGAACTTGATTTCCTAAAACATCCAGAATTGGAGCTCATATCTTTGGCAGCTGTAAAGTTTCTGCTCCTTCAAAGTTCACAGCACAATGAATGAATTCCTAAAACACTCTCAATGCTGGAGAGTGTTTGTGATGCTGAAGCAGTGATCAGTTTTTCTGTTTCTTCTCTGGAGATGCACAATGAGGGACGTCTGCAGAGACTGAGAAAGAGTCTCACCACATCCTGACATGAGGAAAAAGACTTTATTGAAGACTACAATGAGAAAAACTATCAGACAGCAGACGGCTGCATTCAAGGTGAGATCTGAACATTTGATCTGGAACAGGAATTCAATAACGGCAGCATGAGCTTCATTTCACTCTGTAGCTGCTGAATTCATGGATGAATCATCTGGCACTAGAGAGGAAGACCATCAAACATCCATGTCAGCTGATGGAGGTCCAAGAGTCTCACCAAACAAACAACCTACAGAGTGAAGACCTCAAATCTGATTGGACGGCCTCCTATTCAGCCACATGTGTGAACAAATGCCTCTAAGCTGATTTGTTTTCTAAAATAAATCTAGTTTGAGTCCTAATCTATGCCTGTGTGTTTGCTTCTTTACACCGCTGTTAACAGTTTAGGCTGTTAGATTGTTCCAGATAAGAAAAGTAAAAGATACTTCAGAGCCTTCAGAGGTTCAAAGCCAACACCGACTACGTGGACTTCTACTGGACCACACGGAGGCCTGCAAACCGGACCAACAAGTTCACCGACTCCCCGACTCGTGGGTCTGAGGACGCCGCCGAGCCTCAGCCCAGCTGGCTACCTGTCTGTGGGTGTTTGAGTGCTGAGAGGTTTGTGGATGCATGTGAACGTGTCTGTGTTGAAACAGCAGCTTTTGACTCAGTAACGCCGGGAAAACCCAAGAGCTCCTTTATTTGTGACTTCCACTAAAAAACTGATGAAAATAAGTTTGCCAGGGTTCTGACTGATAACAGATTATTAAAATAATGAAAATAATCGTTTAAATATTCCTTTATACAATCCTTTTAGGTCTACATTTCCTTTACACTGACTTCTTGGTATATGTACAAGTATTTTGGGTGGAATATACCATTAAGCCTGATGTTCAAGGGTTCTTCTGGGAATATATCATTAAACCAACCTTTTGGGTAAATGTTCCAGGATGTTGAGTAGAATATACCATGAGATCAACCTTTTAGGTCTACATTGGAAGATTTTAGAGTAAAATATTACTCCAAACCATCCTTTAGGTCTACATTTAAGGTGGACTACTCCTTTACACCAAGATTTTTTGGTCTACATTGAAGGATTTTAGGTGGAATATTCCTTTGATGGAACTTTATGTTAAAGGATGTTGGGTGGAATATACCATCAGACCAACCTCCAAGGTCTACAGTAGTGAATTTTAGGTGGAATATACCATTAAACTCACCTTTTAGGTCTACATTGGAGGATTTTAGGTGGAATTTTCTTCCAAACCGTCTTTTAGTCTACATTTAAGGATGTTTAGGATGGTATATTCTTCCGAACGAATTTCTCAGGTCGACATTTCAGGTGGAATATTTCTCCATACTAACTTTTTTGGTCTACATTAAAGGATTTTTTTCTAAACCACCCTTTCGGGTCTATATTTGGGGTTTTAGGTGGAATATTCCTTTTAACCAGCCCCTCAGGTCTCTTTGAGGATTTTGGATGGAATACTCGGTTAAACCAACATTTTAGGTGCATGTCCAAGGATTTTTGGTGGAATGTTTCTTTAAGGTGGATGTTTGAGGACCTTGTAGGTGGAATACTTCCTGAAACCAACCTTTTAGGTCAACATTCAAAGATTTACGGTGGAATATTCCTTTAAACCAACCTAAATTTCATGTTTTGATCATTATCAAGTGAGAAACCTCAATCCAGACTCCTCATAATGACGTTTGAGATTTATGCTGCTGTTATTTGTTTAGTCCAGACTAAATGACAGAAATCCACAACTGTAATTTTATTTCAGGACTCAGTTATTAAATGTCAAAACAATCCATGTGACTCTAAAAACTCAACAGCTGTACAAACTCTAAGATTAAACTCTCCACAAGGATCCAAAATAAGTTGGACTTCTACATGAGAGCTTTAATTATTCTTCATCTTCTTCCTGAAAAGTTTGGTCAATAAAAAAGACAAAAACTAGTATTTTCAGCTGAACTGAAGACAGACTGATTTTTCTGCTCACATGTTATGTTGTTGTAAACTTACTCTTTCAAATAAATAGCTGCCTAACCCCCTGGAAACCAGCTTTTGTCCTGTTTTTGTGTTGCTCCTCGGCGACCCTAGACAGCCGGGTCGTAATGTTTTTTGAGCAACACACCATAATATGACGTTTTTACAATGATGGTTCTACTATGAAACCAGTTTGACATATTCAGGTGTTCTTTGTGTGAAAACTCAGAGATTTCAGGTATCAGAAGGTGGTTTTCAACTTTCTTTGTTAACTTTCTGCTTCAACTTTAAACTAAATTTCCTTCACTAAGCCAGCCCTCTGGACTTCCAGTAAGCTGTGTTCCTATTGGCTGTCCAGGTGGCTGCTTGGTGTTATCAGGAACACCTGAGCAGCTTGGTGTCTTCCTGCTTCATTTAGCTGCATTCAAACATTTCCTCTGCTTCACCACTAACCGGGTTTGGCTTCATTGCTTTAGTTTGTTCTTTAGGCGTTGGCTTGCAGCTTCCAGCAGTAAAATCATCTTTAATGTGTTTCTTGGTGTGTTTTAGGGCTTTGTACTAGATAGTTGTCTTGGTAAATGTGGTTCTTTATCCACAGTTAGCACATGGTGCCAATGTGTGCAGTGATTAGTGGATTTGGTGCAGCTGAGTTGTGTCTTTATCGTGGCTGTAGTGAGTCTTTAGAGGTTTTTGGTCAGACACATTCTGTATTCTTGTTTGTGAACCAACGTTGGTTGTCCAGAAGGTAAGAGTTCCTGTCCTGATTCTTTGTTCTCAGAGGTTCTCTGGTAGGCTGCAGGAGACTTTAGCGTTTGGGTTGTCCTAGTTTGGTTTTTGTACGGTTTCATTTGGACGACTATCTTGAGGCCCCTCCATGTGGTTTAGTGAGGTTTTCTGCAACAGTTCTACAAAGCAACCTGCAGCAGAAGAGACTTTGAGAGTTTTTAGGAAGTTCTGGAGACCAGACGTTAGAGCAGCAGAAACATTTGTCAGCAGTTTGAGCAGGAGAAGGTGAGCTTCAGAGTAGAAATGAGACGGAAACCTTCTTGACCCGTGTGGTGAGGTCCTGTACCAAGAGTTTGAGCAGGTTGTGAAGAGTCTGTAGTTCTTTGGTCTGAAAGCACAAGAGGAGTCGACATTAAAGGAGAAAACAGGAGATATTGTTGGTTCTTCTGTCGCTCTGCAGTTTCCTTAGGCTGAATATCAAGTTTACATTTTAAATGATTTGCCATGTGAGCCCAAGAAGACTTCAATAAACTCCCTCCATCCCCTGGACACAACAGATTTTATTACCATGTTAAATCTTTTTTTTGAAATGTTTTGAGTTTTAATCATAGTTTTAGCATAGTTTTTTTTTTCTCTTTGCTTGTTTAGTTTTGTCATCTGTGTAAAAGGTGCTAAACAAATAAAGTTGAATTGATAAACTGAATAATTGACTAACTCATGATTGTGACAACAGAAGTATTTTCATTGTGATTTAAGGGTTTGTTTCATTTTTAAGGTTGGGGTTAAAATCTTGACAGAAAAAGAAGATTAAAGAAATAAACTACATAACAAATAGCAATTAAAGGAAAAAAATAATACAATAAAACTTTTAAAAAGTTGTATTATTAAAAAGTATTTTTTAAATGTTTATCGAAAATATTTTATCTGTAATTTTTAATATTTGTATTTTAAAAATTTTGTTTAATTTCATGATTACATGTATCTTGTTTAATTATCTAATTCAATATTTTGTCTGTTTAATGTAGTTAAACAGTAAATACAATTATATTGAACAGACAAAATATTGAATTAGATAAACAAGATACAATACATGTAATCATGAAATTAAACAAAATTTTTAAAATACAAATATTAAAAATTACAGATAAAATATTTTCGATAATTAAACATTTAAAAAATACAATTAAGCAAGAAGAATATTAAACATTTAAAAAGATACAAAACATTTAATTAGATTATTAAACCTTTAAAAAGACAAAACATTTAATTAAAAAATTACATGTTTAATTAGAAAATTACATCTTAAAGACAATAAAACTTCAAACAGGAATTAAACAGAAAATACAATGAAGCATTTAAAAAGAAAATTAAACATTAAAAGGTGGTAAAACATTTAAAAAGAAAAACCTTAAAGATTTAATCGAAAAATTAAATATTGGGAAAGAAAAGGAAATTTTTCAAACAAGCCGATAAAACATTTGAAAAAACAATTAAACATTAAAAAGACAAAACATTTCGAAATCAAATCAGACATTAGAAAAGAATAAAAGGTGAGAAAAGAGCAAAACTAAACATTTAAGAAGAATCAAACTAAAGACAAAACATTTGAAAAGACACCAGTTAGACTTTAGAAGATCAAATTAAACAGAAGAGACAATAAAACGATCAAAAATAGCAAAAACAGATAAAGTTCTTAAAGCGTTTTCTTGTCTGAAACGAAAACATCAAGTTGTTTCTTCAAATATTTCCTCTTCTATGTTCTTGGTTTGATTGTGGATAGATTTACTAAGAACTCATTTAAGAAAACTGCTTTCCAGATAAAGTCTACTAGTAGTTGAAGGCATTTATCAAACTAATGTTACCTTCTGATCTCCACAAACTTTATTGTTCAGTGAAGAGAATCAAAGTTTGTTGAGGATTTCTAAAAAACCCACAGGTGAAGGTCTGAGAAGAACTCAGATGGATGGTCTAAATGTGAAATCAAGACTCATGGTCACAAGTTTTAAGCCTACTGTTAACCAGAAAGTTCAAACTAACAGAGAAGTACTGAGAAACTTTTAAAACTTCAGTCCTCAGACTGTCTAAAGGTTCAAACTAACAGAGAAGTACTGAGAAACTTTTAAAACTTCAGTCCTCAGACTTTCTGAAGGTTCAAACTAATAGATAACTGCTCAAGAACTTTTAGGTTTTCAGTCCTCAGACTGTGGAAAGGTTCAAGCTGACAGAGAACTACTCAGGAACTTAGAAGATGTCAGTCCTTGGACTGTCTGAAAGTTAAATCTAACAGAGAACGACTGTGGGACTTAGAAAATTTCACCCCTCAGACTGTGTGAAAGCTCAGGTCCTGAGGACTCGGGAGGGGTGGAGGCTTTGGAAAGTCTCGGAACTGAGGGTTCAACCCTCCAGCACAAAGGCTGAAGTCCAGCCTCCTGAGAAAAACGGTTGATTCGAGACCCAACTTAAAAAAAAACTCGAAAACGACAAAAAATAGATGATAAATGCGCAAAAAAAAGAAGAATTAGTATCTGAGCGAATAGCTCAGGGGATAAGAAGACAGACTACCAAGTGGAAGGTCGCAGGTTCAAGACCCGCCACTGGCCTTTTTCTTTCTTTGTCTTTGTCAGGATTTTGATAAAACTTAAGAAGGGTCTGGTCTTGAACCAGCGACCTGCAGCTCCACAGGCAAATCCTTAACTCACTGAGCTACAGATCAGATGAAAAGAAATGATTTCGTCGTCCCCTTGGCATCGTAGTTTCTGAAGTGACCACATGGGCTGAGCCAAGGCGGAGTCTGGGTGGAGTCAGGGCGGAGAGTAGGCGGGGAGGTGGGTGGCGGCCTCCCCCCTCTACTCCCCCACCACCCACCACACCTTCCCCCGCCCCACGAGTTCTTCGAGTCTCGACAAGTTCTTCGAGTCTCCATGGGTTTTCCCGAGTTTCTGGAGTTTCCACCAGGTCGGAGGCAGAACAAGTTGTCATGAAGAGGTGTTGAAGTCGGCCAGGATGGTGTGACTTTTTACAGCAACTAGAAGGACGACGACCAGAAGAGCAGGTCTTTAACCACCATCCATAAAATCCATGGAGTTGCTCCAGAGAAATGAAGGGAGGTCAACTTTTATCAACTTTTATCAACAACATCCAGATGTCCAACTTGATATCTTTACTTTGACATTTTTAGCACCACAAACCTTTAGTATCACACTTTATTATCCTTTTTCAGGATTTTAAAGGAATCCACCAGCAGATTTAGTTTTTGTTGATAAACTTTATTCTTGTCATTGTGGGACTGCAGTATTTAAAACTGTTCCTTCTATTTGACCTCATGTTTATTAGTTTTAGTGGAGAAAGTTATTTTAGTTGTCGATTAGTCTCTTAAAAACCAAATAATAAATTTGATTAGTCAAGAGGTTTAAATTTCTTACTTTGTCATATTTTAAATATGACAAAAAATATAAAAATAAAGTGTCTTGAGACAATTTGACCTGTAATTGGCGTTAAATAAATAAAATTGAATTCAAATTGTATGTATCTTGTAATGTTGGAGTAATTCAGCCATATATGTTGGAAAACACATTTTCTTTGACCATTAATCTGTTGATTGTTTTCTCCAGTAATTCATTTGTTTTGATTTACAAATGTCAAACCCAAATATATTCAGTTTACTGTCATAAAACCCAAGAAGATTTACATTCATGATGCAGGAATCAGGCAGTTTTTCACTTTTTATCTTAGTTTAGTCAGAAAGATAGTTGATAATGTGTGAATTGTTGCAGCTTGTGAGCCGTAGAAGGTTTTAATCTTTGGAGCCGAGTGTCAAAAAACATTTAGAAACAAACATCAGCAAAGTACTCAAAGATCTGAACATCATTTGCATGACAATGTCAAATTAAAGGACATTTATTTCCAACGTAAATGTGTGATATTCATCCTCTGGAGCTTTCTCTTCACATCGTCTTCCACCTGGACTGGTTTGGTCGGGAGCATGTGCAACAAACATTTGAAAAACTGCACTTTAACATCAATGAATGACACTGAAGATTAATCTCTACATAAATGAGGCTGAGTCTGGATGTGCTGCTGTCATTAACTCCTAAGTTTAGGGAAAGTTCAAACAAAAGAGGACAGTTCAGATAAGACTTGAGAATGAGCTTATTTTGAACAAACATCTCAGACTTTCTCAGCTTCAGCACCAATAGCAGAGATATAGATATATAGAGATATTTTAACAACAAGCAACTCAAGAGATCCAGAAGTTGGAGAGAGTTAGCTTTAGCTGAGCCAAAGAACATGTGGGACGCTAACCAAGCAAACATTTCAGACTTTCCTCTGTGAATTCTGAGAAATAATTTCCTATTTAATGACAGCTACACATCTTAACTCAGTCTCATGAAAACAGACTCTAATTCAGTGTCATCCATCCATATTAAAGTGCAGTTACCCAAAATGTTTGCTGCATGAGCTCCAACAAAACCTGTCCAGGTAGAAGGCCACTTCAACAAACAGGAAGTGGAAGATTCCAAGCAGATTTATAGAAGGGGGAACTGGACTGTACTAAGTGTGGTCGAGTATAAAGGGGTGTTTTGTGGGTTTTTAAGGCTGATAATGATTATTAGTGAGACATTTGGAGTAGATATTCATTTGCAGTAAATGAAAGTATTTAAAATCTTGGAGTTAAACTTTGAAGAACACAAACTCCAACAGGAAACTTTGTTGATACATTTTTGTTTTGTTTAGAGATGTTAAGTTAAAGGAGTTTTATTCGTGACGTATAACCAATCAAATCACTCCAGAAGACAGAGCGACCACAGGTAGATAAAGGTTCAGAGCCAAAGTAGCGCCATTTTTAAATGTATTACCGTAAATCAGTAAAAAATAAAAAACTAATAATCAGTAAATCAGTCAGCCCACAATTTCTACAATTCTACAATGTATGTCTCTTTCATTTGACTTGTTATTTGTACAATATATGATGTATATGATAGCGTTTTTTTCATACCAAAGGCTATACTATGATGTTTTCTAAGAGACATACTCTGTTTGTTCTGGCCCTGGGCAGCTGCACTCCTCCTCTGTTGTTTTCTGGATTGTACTCAGCTGCATGCCTTCATCCACCCGGCCTCCGTTGACTCGTCCCGCCTGCTGTCTCTGGAGCTGAAGCTGGACTGGAACAGACCAAAGTACAGTCCAATCACGATGCCAGCTGCCTCTCAAAAGGTTCCTTCATCTGGCGGAACTTCTTCTGAGGGGAAGCTGAGCTGGCCCGGCAGAACTTTGGAGATGTGTTCCAGTGGTTGGTGGATGTGTAGGGAGATAGAGAGGGACCTTTGACTTGTTCAAAAAGGAAAACAGGAAACCCATTGGTAGTTTTAGTTTAGGGTGCTACTGCGGTGTGTTTTTGGGTTTTAAGAGGTGAACAGGAAGAGGGTTTTTTTTCGTATTGATTATCTTTTACTTTGTTCCTGGTTGGAATGCCCATTAATGTCAAAGTGAAGTTCACTTTTAGTTTTGTTTATTTATTTTTATTTTACTAACACCCATTTGCTTTTAACCCCCTCACATGTGTTGTTGCAAACTTCCTCTTTCAAATAAATACTCGTCTAACCCTCTGGAAACCTGCGTTTGGACTGTGTTGGTGTTGCTCCTCACCTACTTCAGACAGCCAGGACAAAACAACGTTTTGTGGAGCAAAGGCAATACTATGATGTTTTTAGAGCGACGTGCTATACTATGACGTTTTTAGAGCGACATGCTGTACTCTGACATTTTTAGAGCGACATGCTATACTCTGACATTTTTTGGATGACGTGCTATACTATGACGTTTTTTGGACGACCTGCTAGACTATGACGTCTTTTGGACCAAAGGCTATACTATGACATTTTTAGAGCGACAATCTATACTATGACGTTTTTAAAGCAACATGCTATACAATGACGTTTTTGGAGCGACATGCTATACTATATACAACATGTTGAAAAGTCGCATTTTTCTTTGACATATGTGCCATATGATGAAATAATGTAAAGGAGGCCGTGAAAAACACTCCAGAAAGGTTTTCTTTGAAAAAAAAATCATCATGAATTTTGGCGCAAAAAAAACGCCTTACTATACTATGTCGAAAAAAAATGCGATTTTTCAAACATGTTGTAAAAACGTGCCATATGATGAAATAATGTAAAGGAGGCCGTGAAAAACACTCCAGAAAGGTTTTCTTTGAAAAAAAAATCATCATGAATTTTGGCGCAAAAAAACGCCTTACTATACTATGTCGAAAAAAAATGCGATTTTTCAGACATGTTGTAAAAACATACCATATGATGAAATAATGTAAAGGAGGCCGTGAAAAACACTCCAGAAAGGTTTTCTTTGAAAAAAAAATCATCATGAATTTTGGCGCAAAAAAACGCCTTACTATACTATGTCGAAAAAAAATGCGATTTTTCAAACATGTTGTAAAAACATACCATATGATGAAATAATGTAAAGGAGGCCTGTGAAAAACACTCCAGAAAGGTTTTCTTTGAAAAAATAATCATCATGAATTTTGGCACAAAAAAGGCCTTACTATACTATGTCGAAAAAAAATGCCATTTTTCAAACATGTCGTAAAAACGTGCCATATGATGAAATAATGTAAAGGAGGCCGTGAAAAACACTCCAGAAAGGTTTTCTTTGAAAAAAAAATCATCATGAATTTTGGCGCAAAAAAACGCCTTACTATACTATGTCGAAAAAAAATGCGATTTTTCAAACATGTTGTAAAAACATTCCATATGATGAAATAATGTAAAGGAGGCCGTGAAAAACACTCCAGAAAGGTTTTCTTTGAAAAAAAAATCATCATGAATTTTGGCGCAAAAAAACGCCTTACTATACTATGTCGAAAAAAAATGCGATTTTTCAAACATGTTGTAAAAACGTGCCATATGATGAAATAATGTAAAGGAGGCCGTGAAAAACACTCCAGAAAGGTTTTCTTTGAAAAAAAAATCATCATGAATTTTGGCGCAAAAAACGCCTTACTATACTATGTCGAAAAAAAATGCGATTTTTCAAACATGTCGTAAAAACGTGCCATATGATGAAATAATGTAAAGGAGGCCGTGAAAAACACTCCAGAAAGGTTTTCTTTGAAAAAAAAATCATCATGAATTTTGGCGCAAAAAAACGCCTTACTATACTATGTCGAAAAAAAATGCGATTTTTCAAACATGTTGTAAAAACGTGCCATATGATGAAATAATGTAAAGGAGGCCGTGAAAAACACTCCAGAAAGGTTTTCTTTGAAAAAAAAATCATCATGAATTTTGGCGCAAAAAAACGCCTTACTATACTATGTCGAAAAAAAAATGCGATTTTTCAAACATGTTGTAAAAACGTGCCATATGATGAAATAATGTAAAGGAGGCCGTGAAAAACACTCCAGAAAGGTTTTCTTTGAAAAAAAATCATCATGAATTTTGGCACAAAAAAAGCCTTACTATACTATGTCGAAAAAA